>NC_081409.1:749223597-749288234 GCF_030272615.1 Cryptomeria japonica
AATATATATTGTATTGTTGAGTTATCGCAACTGTGAATATTGAAGGAGTTAGATACCAACAATTTTGATTGAGATAGAGGTAGCTTGGTCGATGAAGTTGTCAATCGATGTTAAAAACAAAATGTGGTGGCCTAAGGGTGGATATTATAGGTGGGTTGGTGGTGGATGTTCATTATTATCAAGCTTCCATGAATGTTTCGAGAAATAGTAAAATCTTATCTACTAGAATTAAGAAAATCAAGGAAAAAAATTCAAGAATGATGAGAATCTTGTCTTCAACTGGGTAGCCTTCATCATTTAGATCAGTCAGATTATCTAGATTACGTTAGTTCTCTGAAGAATGAAAATTTGTCAAGAGAACTTAAAATCCCCAAAACTATTAGAGATTATGTTCTGATATCAAGTTACCAAATACTCTAAGGCAGGAGTCTATGAGGGGGGCTTAAGCTCTATTTTTAAGGAAGAAGTGATCTCATGAAGAATTTTTTTTTGTGCTATGGAATTATTTGAAATCTTTTCCAAAAAATAACTACTTGAAGTATTCTTCAACCAAAATTGTTGTCCATTCTTTTCGTCAAATTGATTGATTTAAGAGACATTCTTCCTTTTTGTTTGTTGCCACTTAAATCAATTTCCCTTCCAAAAACTTAAAATTCAAAATTACCTACTTCCATTTAATTTATTTGGCAAAAAACTTATACATATGAGATCACATCTTCAAACCAAAATTAAACCTCTTCAACACATACATTTCATGCACAAATCCAGCATCTATGACATCCCGCAAAGCTCCACTCAATTTGGTGTAATTTGCCCAACATTTCAATGCTCTTGCCTATGTTTGCATATTCATTGAAGCTGCATACAAATTTATCATGAAACTTGCAATGTTGGTTTAGGATTCACATATTATGGATAGTTATAGAAACCACTTTCCTTCTTTAATGTTCAAAAATGATGAGCTGCACAATTTGCTAAAAGTTAAGAATGTTAGCATAGGTTAGAAATGGGGAAAGAGTGTGTTGTTGAGCTTCATTTTCTAATTTGCTTGAAAAAAATTCCATTTTCAAAATGTTAGAAAATGGTAAAAATGTGTGTATTTGAACTTTATTTTCTAATCTTTATTTTTTAAAAGTTGGGATTTAACAATAAGATACATAATTTAAGTCTAATTTGTAACTTGTCGATTTTTTTCACAACTTCACAATCTTTCAATTCAAGAATTTATATTTTTGTCTGATTGGCATCACTTAACAACTCATTTTTTTCTTATCCACTTTCTAACTTAAAAATTGTTAATTTAATGATATAGCTATTCTTTTTTGAAAAAAAAAAACTAGCACTTGCACCAAAAGAAGATGCAATGGTTATGCATATTGGAAGGCACAAATTGAAAAAAGTGTGATAATAATTTATAATATGACATACTAACCCTACCCCTAATACCTAATTGAATTCTAACCCTAATGATATCACTAACTTTAATTTAAATCTTTGGAACACAAACTCCAATCCTATTTGAACTCTAATACTAACACTAATCCTAGTTCAAATGTAACCCTACCCATAGCAACATATATGTTAACTCATATATTGGAGGGCACAAATTGAAGAAAGGGTGATAATAATTTTTAGTATCACATATTAACCCTACCCCTAATAAAAATTGAATTATAACTAACAATATCTTTAACCTTAATTTAAACATGTTAACTAATATATTGGAGGACACAAATTGAAGAAATGTTATATTATTTAATTTTGGTATATATTATTTAATATTTACATTAGATTTAGGATCATAATCAATTCATAAAAATGGTATTTTACATATTGTAATAAAATAATTTTATACATTTTACAATATTTTTATTCCAAAATTAGTTTTAAATCATTTAAATTTTCAATAATTTTAAAATATTAAATAATCCTTTTCAATCCTAAAATATTATTAAATACAAATTATAAATATAAACTTTTCTAAAATAACAACAAAACAAAAACAATTTTTGTTACAAAGAACTAACACAATTATCAATATTTATTTTGCAACTAAATTTGGGTGAGTTTAAATTATGAAGATAATAATCTAAATATTATAAATAAATAATTAATTATTTTTATCTTTGATCTTAATCTTAATTCTAATTAATTATCCTTAATCTTAATATTAATCCTCGTAAATTTTGATTCGAATAAAATTAATTTTTAAACATAATAAAAATAAATAAAATCTAAGCATTAAAGCAAAACATAAAACAAAAATCTTAAAAGAAATAATGAACCGGAATTAAAATGGCATCCCTTCATTTTTACCATACATTAAATTTTGTCAATCCTTTTACCACATTTTCTATCTATTCATTTTGTATATCGTGTGTATAACAAATATTGATAGATCACAAAGTGATTTGAAATGTTGCTCCAGGAACAAACACACAATATTCCAAAAACAACAAATTTATTTATCTAATTAATTTAAAAATATTGTTAAATTTATTCCATTCTATTACTCATATCCATGCCCTACATTCAATCTTTAAAATTACACTTGATTGTATTTATTTACCTAAAATCAATTAAAAATATATATATTTTTTATTAAAAAAATGTCAAACAAATTCAAAATAGTCACCATATATTCATGCTCTCATGTTACTCCCCCATTCAATGTAACCAACACAACATATTCTAATAAAAAACAAATTTATCTCACTTTATACATGTACCTAATCTTGTACTTAGAATCCTAACACTAACTCTAACCCTAATTGACCCATACTACTAACCCTAACCCTAACCTAAACTTTATCTTAGAATGGAAACTTTACTTTTAACCGACCCTTAAAACTAACCTTAAAAGACTTGATGAGTTTTACAAATCTTGAGAATTACAAATCTAAGTATTAACAATTCTTATGATTGTAATTTGCATATTTTTTTAATGAAAATCTAATTTAGTTTTATAAATTTTGACAATTGCAAATCTGAGTATTAACAATTCCTATGATTGTAGTTTGCATATTTTTTAAAACCTATACCTAATCTTGTACTTGAATCCTAACACTAACTCTAACCCCAGCATTAACCCCTAATACTAACCCTTGTCTAACAGTCATAGTAGTTACAATTGTAGGTTACAAGATTTTTTCAAACAAACCATTTGCCTGACTTAAAAGAAGCATGATGCCCATTAATACAACCCCAAAATGGGAGAAAAATGGTAAGGAAGAAAAAACAACAATGAAAACAAGAGAAGGATAGTGGACAAAAAAAATGGCAACTCAAAAATCTAAGGGTGGGGATTATTTTAATCATCTTGCATTTGATTTTACATTACATCTGTCTCTTTCAATTTTGATCTAATCATTTGAAATGACAACAAGTCAACTAAAATTAATTTTTTGTTTATGTTTCATTTAGGGGATTGTTTGGCAGGCCAATAAATTTCATCAACTATAGTTTAACCATACATAGGAGTTTTGAAAATATTTACACTTACTGCTACAAAGATATTTATTTAGTTGTGTTTTATCTAGTTCTCAACAAGATATCTAGTCTCTAATGATTGCTTCTAACATGCAATTCAGTCTAGCAGACCCAAGCGTTGATGCAGGAGCATCCCTGGTTCTTGGCAATCTTGCATCAACCAAAAATATTTTCTTTCAGTTTGTTTCCTATTTTGCAGTTTCAGCATTTCATTCTGAGTTTCTTGGCATTTTCTCACTGAATCTTGTGGAGCTGGATTTTGATTGTGGACATTTTCATCTACCTTATCCTAAGTCTGTAGGACATTTGGATCTTTTTCAAAATTTGAGACAGTTTTTTGGCTTAGAACATCAGAACCACTTGGACCTATTTGGCTATTGGTGGATCTTGCGGATCACTTTCATAGCTTACAGAGCTTTAGTTCATTGTTTCCAACGTTTCTTGACATGTGTCCGACCTTCCCTTAGGTCCATACTTCATTCTATGGATTTTTCAGAAGGATCTCTTTGGTGGAGGCCGATGTTGTTGTTCTACACATTTAATTCTTGTTCATCAACATTTGTTCCATCTTGGGCCAACGCAGATCACTCTTAATCATATAAATCAATGTAATCAAGCATGTAATAATTAGTAGTTAGAACATAGAAGAATAATCTTAAGGTTAGGAGGTCCGGATTTGGCTTGCATTCTTTCTTGAGCCCGAATGTTGCATAACACGCATGTTTTGTACTCAGGCCTATGAGCCAAATCTTCTGAGACCGCTTATTGCCGACAGTTTGTAATTAATTTTCATAATATAATACAGTTTATTTATGCATTTCCTCCATCACATTGAGTTATTTCTACTATGTAACTCTTGCTACACGGTTCAGACTATTCTCTTTGAGGACCCTCCCGCTGTGACTGCACCAAGTGGTATCAAAGCAAGATTTCATTCCAGAGATTGCATTGTCCTATAAGATTTTGTTGTAGGATGGCGGATTGCAGATTCAGCCTGCAGCTGTAGAGGACTTGCGTGAAGATGGCATGAAGAGGAAATAGAAATGGTGGAGCGCATAGAAATGCAGACCCTGATGTGATGGAAATGTTGAGAAGAATTGCTGCCCAAATGGAAGTTGTTGAAATGGCACACAGAAGAGGTCGACATGTTGAATATTTGAGTGATGATGAGGAAGAAGTAGATGAAGACCAAGGAGAAAATCCATCAACGAATGATCCACATGAAGAAAGGTTTATAAGAGAATTGTCAAGAGCAAATACTAGACCACATTTTACCCCACTGAATTATGATTTCAAGTTGGGTGCAAATGAATTGTTGGATTGGATCATGGAGATGGAAAAGTATTTTGATTTTGAATGCATCACAAAAGATAGAAAAGTGAGATATCCTTGCACTAAGTTGAAAGGTCATGCATCTCTTTGGTGGGAACATTTGCAGGTAGATAGATAGAGAAGAGTTAAAGAAAAGATCAAATCTTGGGAGCGGATGGTTAGTAAATTGAAATTAAAGTTTATGCCTACTGATTATCAAGTGAATCTATTCCAAAAGTTGCAAAATTTGAAGCAGAAGGAATCTAGTGTGAAGGAGTATACCAAAGCATTCTACAAGTTGAATATTAGATTCAGACATATTGATCATGAGATTGGACAAGTTGTTAGATATTTTAATGGGTTGCATATATCTATACAAGATGAACTCGGTTTAATCATGTTGCAGAGTGTTGAGGAAGCTTATCAATATGCTCTAAAAGTAGAAGAAAAGTTGAACAAAAGACACAAGCAGAATCAAAGAGGTAGAGGTCGAAGGTTTTCTGGAGGAAGATTTCAAGGTGGAAGGAGCTATTCTAGAGGAAGAGGACCCTATGCAGATTAGAATAAAGACAAGGAGGTTAGTAGACATGCTAGTTCATATCATAAGGATGATAGAAATTTTCACCAGAGAAGAGAATCTGATGGATACCAGAATGAGGGTTATGGAAAAGAAGACAAAAGACAAGATAAAAGTGTTTAGAGGAACCTACTTTAAGTGTGGAGGAGAAGGACATCGTTCTCTTGAATGTAAGAAGATAGAGAACACTAGGAGAGAAGCATTGGTATAAGAAGACCATATTGGATCAGCTAATAAATCAGAAGATGGAGAATCCCTGGTGATGAGGAGAGCTTTGTGTCACACCGAAGATAATGAAGAGCCCTTGCAAAGGAGGAATTTGTTCAAGACCAGATGTAAGGTATCTGGTAAGTGTTGTAAAGTTATAATTGATAATGGTAGTTCAAATAATCTTGTTTCGAAGGAGATGGTAAATAAGTTGAATTTGGAAATATTAAAGCACCCTAACACTTATTAGATAGCATGGATTCAGGATGATCATAAGATACTAGTAAGTGACCAATGTTTGGTACTATTGAAGATTGGATCTTATCATGATGAAGTTTTGTGTTATATTATGCCTATGGATATTTTTCATATTTTGTTGGGTAGACCTTAGCAGTCTGATAGACAAGCAATACATGATGGGAGGAAGAACATATACTCTATTGTTGTAAATGGGATGAAGCAAGCCTTGTTACCCTTGGAGGAGCCTCTAAAAACTGAAGTTTGTACAAATACTAGAATTTGTTTGGTGGATGGAAGGAAATTCCTTGCTCGGATGAGACATAAGAATGTGTGTTTCGCTTTAGTTCCTAAGAAGACTGTCAACCCGGAGCATGAAGGAGAAAAACTGGAAGAAATAAAGGAGTTGTTGATAGAGTATGGAGATATTATTTCAAATAATGTACCTGATGGATTACCGCCTATGAGAATTATTAGTCATTGCATGGACCTAATTCTCAGAGCTATTTTTCCTAATAAAGCAGCACACCGGATTACACCTGTAGAGAATGAGGATATGAATAGACAAGTGCGGGAATTATTGAGGAAAGGTTTGATCAAAAAAATCTTGACTCCTTGTGCAGTACCAGCAGTCTTAGCACCTACAAAGAATGGAGAATGGAGGATGTGTACTGATTCCAGAGCAATAAACAAGATCACAATGAAGTACCGATTCCCCTTGCCTAGGATGGATGACATAATGAATTGTTTGAGTGGAGCCAGATACTACACAAAGATAGATTTGAAGAGTGGATATTATCATATTAGAATCAGAGAAGGGGATGAGTGGAAAACAACATTCAAGACAAACGAAGGACTGTATGAATGGTTGGTGATGCCTTTTGGATTGACTAATGCACCGAGTACTTTCATGAGGTTGATGAATGAGGTATTGAAGAAATTCTTGGGTATGTTTATTATTGTGTATTTGGATGACATTTTTATTTTCAGTAAGAGCAAGGAAGAACATATGTTGCATTTGAGATAAGTTTTGCAGAGGTTGAGAGAGGAGAAGTTGTTGATAAACATTAAGAAGTGCAATTTCATGAAGGAAGAATTAGTCTATTTGGGATTTGTGATCTCTATGGATGGATTGAAGATGGATCTTGAGAAGGTAAGAGAAAAATTTGAATAGCCTATAGTGGAAAGCATTGGAGTGGTAAGATCATTTCATGGATTGGCTAGTTTCTACCAAAAGTTTATTAGAAATTCTAGTCCAATTTGCAGCACTACGACTGAGACAATGAGAGGAGATAGAAAGGATTTCAAGTGGATAAACAGAGCAAATAAGAGCTTTGAATTGTTGAAGCAAAATGTGACAACCTGTGTTGGCTTTACCGAATTTTAGCAAAGTATTTCAAATGGATTGTGATGCAAGTGTGAATGCAATTGCAGCAGTGTTGAGTCGGGAAGGAAGACCAGTAGCTTATTTCAGTGAAAAGTTAAATGATGCAAGGAGGGGATATTTGGTGTATGATTAGGAGTTTTATGCCATAGTTCAAGCATTGAAGAAGTGGACACATTATTTGTTGCCTAAGGAGTTTGTGTTGTATACTGATCATCAAGCTTTGTAATATTTGAACATACAAAGTAAGTTGAATCAGAGACATATGAGATGGGTAGAATTCTTACAAAGTTATACCTTTATTTTGAAGCATAGGAGTGGAAAGTCAAATAAATTTGATGATTCCTTGAGTAAAAGGAGGAACTTGTTTATAGAGATGAGAGTGGAGGTATTGGATTTTGAGGAATTGAAGAACTTGTATGAGGATGACCCAGATTTTGTAGAACCTTGGAAGGCTTGTAAGAAACCAGTTATGATGGATAGAAGTAAGTGGCTAGACTATTTCATTCAAGATGAGATGTTATTTAGAGGAGTTGAGTTATGTATACCTAGGAGTTATATGAGAGAGAATATAATAAAGAAGAAGCATAGTGGAGGATTAGCCGGACACTTTGGTGTTGATAAGACAATAGCATTGATTAGTTAGAATTAATTTTGGCCTCAAACTTATAAGGATGTTAGTAAATTTGTGCAGAGCTATAGAATTTATCAAATTGCAAAAGGTGGTAGTTAGAATGTTGGATTATATAAGCCTTTGATAGTTCTGAAGAGGCCTTGGGAGGATATAGGCATGGATTTAATACTTGGATTGCCTAAGACATAGAGAGGAAATGATTCTATATTTGTGGTAGTGGACAGATTCTTAAAGATGGCACATTTCATACCTTGTAAGAAGACAACAGATGTAGTACACGTTACAATCCTATTTTTCAAGGAAGTGAGATTACATGGATTACCTAAGAGCATAGTTTCAGAAAAAAACGCTAATTTTGTTGGATATTTTTAGAAGACACTTTGGAAGAAGATTAAGATAGATTTGAAGTTCAGTTCTACTTTTCACCCATGGACTGATGGACAAAGAAAGCTAGTGAATAGGAGTTTGGTAAATTTGCTGAGATGATTAGTTCGAGATAAAACCAGAAGTTGGGACTTTATTCTTGCACAAGCAGAATTTGCCTACAATAATTCAGTGAACAGGAGTATCGGAAGAACACCTTTTGAGATTGTTATCGGAGCACACCCTAGAGGTATATCAAAATTGAGAGAAATCGGTAATGAAGATAAGAGGAGTGCAAAAGCAGAAGAATTTGCAGAGCATATGAAGATAGTACATACTCAGGTTAAACAACATTTGGAGGACATGAACAGTAAGTATAAGGAGAAAGAAGATGAAAAGAGGAGACACAAGGAATTTGAAGTTGGCAATGAAGTCATGGTGTATCTAAGAAAAGAGAGATATCCAATTGGAACTTATAATAAGTTAAAGATGAGGAAGTTTGGACCTTGTAAGATTTTGAGGAAATTTAGTTTTGGAAATGCATATGAAGTGGTGTTGCTGAATAGTTTGGGTATTTCACCTATATTCAACATTGCAGATCTACACCAATATCATGAGACATAATTTAGTGAGGACAGTGTTGTAGACATGGAAAAACAGATACCCCAGAGGGAACTGAATCAGATTGAAGACATTTTGGACAGTAGGATTGGATGTGAAACTTGGAGCTATCAGTACAATGAGTATCTTGTGAAGTGGAAGGACAGGCCAGTTGAAGATTCCTCATGGATTTATCAAGCAGAGGTAGACTAGCTTGGTTTTCCTCTAACCCCAACAAAGTGAGGGACTCACTTTTTCAACAACCCCAGATGTCTAATGCAGGAGCATCCCTGGTTCTTGGAAATCTTGCATCAACCGAAAACATTTTCTTTCAGTTTGTTTCCTATTTTGTAGTTTTAACATTTCATTCTGAGTTTCTTGGCATTTGCTCACCAGATCTTGTGGAGCTAGATTTTGATTATGGACACGTTCATCTACCTTATCCTAAGTCCGCGAGACATTTGGATCTTTTTCCGACAAGTTATCGCTTCTGGAATCTGAGACAATTTTTCTAGCTTAGATCACTGGAACCGCTTGGACCTATTTGGATATTGTCAAATCTTGCAAATCACTTCCATAGCTTGTGTAACTTCATTTTGTTATTTAAAATGTTCCTTGGCATGTGGCCAACCTTCTCTTAGGTCTGCACTTTGTTCTATGGATTTTTTGGAAGGATCTCTTTGGCGGAGGCCGACCTTGTTATTCTACACATTTCATTCTTATTCATCAGCATTTGTTCCATCTTGGGCCAACGCGGATCACTCTTGATCATATAAACCAATGTAATCAAGCATGTAATAATCAGTAGTTAGAACATAGAAGAATAATCTTGAGGTTAGGAGGTTCGGAGTTGGCTCACATTCTTGCTTGAGACTGAATGTTGCATAACACGCATGTTTTGTACTCAGGGCTGTGAGCTGGATCCTGTGAGCCCACTTGTTGCCAACAGTTTGTAACTGATTTTCATGATATAATATAGTTTGTTTCTACATAGCCTCCATCACATTGAGTTGTTTCTGCTATCTAACTCTTGTTGCATGATCTAGACTGTTCTCTTTGAGGACCCTCCCGCCGTGACTTTGTTGTGCAGGAAGGGAGGGTGACAACTCCCCCTTTCGGGCACGACAACCCCCACTTGTGGGTGCTAAAACCACCATGGTGACTACATCACCAACTTGTAGGGGTCACAACCCATGGGAGTTGTGTGTAAGGAGTGGGGATGACACTAAGTCAAATAATACAACATGGTAGTGTCTGAGTAAATTCTAGATTGACATGGTGCTTATTTTCAACTCAAATAATAGAAGTAATGTATATATATTTTGGAGTAAATAATAAAATAAACTAAATACATATAAAAATTATAAGATAAAAATTAATATATATTATATAAAAATTAAATGATTTATAATATATTAAAAATTATTTAATTCTTAATAAACATAACTAATCATAACATTACTTTTGAGATGATTTCAAATGACAAATTATGAAAGTGGGACATAACACAACTAACCCATGAATCAAAGGCTTCCAGAAAATAAGTTTACCTATGCACACATTCATAGACCTAGAAACACTTAAGAAATATACATGTTTTGGATTGATTAAGTCATATTTGTTGATGTAAAAAATTTACAATTAGGATATGTGGAAAATGGATGTAACACTACATAAACCCATATCTTTTAGAAAATAGGAAAATTGCAAAACCTTCAAAAGAAATAGGTTTTGTAGAAGCTTATAAAATATGAAACATACCAACTTCACAACCCACAAATAACCAGTGGCTAATCATGAACCAACTTTTCCTCATTTAAAAGGCAATAAAACTCTTCACACCAAGAACAAAACATATATATGAAAATTCAACTATCTTACATCCATAAATACTACAAGATGAATCATAATATAAAAAATGGTTTATCTGCAAATCTATAAAACTGCAAGTTTTGATTAACCATGCCAAACCTACAAAACCATCATAGATGGCACTTTCCTCCGATGTGAGGATAAACTGCACCAAGAAGCTCTATTGAAAACTTTTCATAATGAAGCATGCGGGGATCAATTCTCTTCGACGGTTACTACATATAAAATCTTGAGAAATTGTTACTACTTTCCAGGAATGTTCAAGGATGCATATGCCTGGGTGGCGAGGTGTGAGAAGTGCAAGTTGTTTACAGGTAAACCCCAGTTAGTCGCCTTGCATTTGAGACCTGTGGTAATTAAAGAACCATTTAAACAATGGGGATTAGATTTCATTGGTCCTTTGAACCCCATTTCCAGTGCGGGGCACACTCACATATTAACAACAATGGATTATTTCACTAAGTGGGTGGAAGCTATCCCTGTAAAAAAAAAACACTTTAGAGATTGTGTGTATGTTCCTTAAGGATAATATTCTTGTCAGCTTTGGAGTCCCTCATAAAGTAGTCATAGATAATGCATCAAATTTCTCTTCATCTGAGTTAAGCTTATTTTGCTCTGATCATGGAATTTCTTTGTCACATGCCTCTGATTATTATCCGTAGGGTAATGGTCAGGCAGAATCAAGTAACAAGAATTTGATCAACATCATGAGAAAGTTGGTCAATGAGAATTTCAGGGATTCGCATAAGAAGTTGCATGAAGCACTATGGGCAGATCAAACTTCACCAAAACAGGCCATAGGAATGTCACCATTTGAACTTGTATATGGTATTGGCGCAAAACTCTCTCTTCCTCTAGAATTAGCAGCTTCTAAACTGCAGACAGTGATAGAAGATGCATTTTTTCAGAGCTCTCTTGAAAAATGAATTATGTACTTGACCAAGATTGAAGAAGAAAGGGAAAAGCTGGTTGACAAGATTACAGAACATCAGATGAGGGTTAAAAAGATTTTTGATCACAAAGCAAGGCCCATAAAGTTCATGAAAGGGGACCTGGTGTTATTATGGGATAAAAGGAGAGAGCTGAAAGGCACTCATGGCAAATTTGAGTCGTTGTGGAAGGGGCCTTATGTGATTCATGAGGTAAAGGGATCTAATTCTTTTAAACTTGCTTACCAGGATGGGTTTGAACTACCTCTATCTTATAATGGGCAGGACTTAAAATTGTATCAATTGTAAACAAGCATCCCCTGTCAGTTTGTACATACATTTTTGTTGTGTTAGTCTAGGTGTGTCGGTTTTTGTTGTGAGTCGAACCTTGGAGTAAATTGTTTTGCGAAACTAGAGATTTTGAGATTCATTGCTTGGTACTTTATAGTTCCAGTCCCCATGCAGAGCCACTGTTGTGCCCATAGAGAAATTTTCATTCCATGTGTCCTTGTTTGAAGTAATGCCTATCTAATCCGTTGGTCAAGTCATTTCCTTAGCCTTCCTCATGTAACTCGGCCATTGTTATGTTGTTTAAGTTTCATTATGTTGAACTTGAACCTTTTGGTTCAAGGTTCAAAGTTCAATGGGCGTTGTTTTGAATGTCTTGTTCTTCCGCGTAGTTTTAAGTCTTTACTAGTCCTTGTCGACATTTTGCATTCTTTGAACCTTGAACTTGAACCTTTTGGGTTCAAGGTTCAAGGTTCAAAATTTGTCATGTTAATGCTGTGTCACGATTGTTTCACAAAGTTCAAAGTTTGATGTATAGGCTTCTTGGAAGACATGTGACTTGCCACGAGGTGACAGCGCGAACTTTTAGGATATGATAAACGGTCGCAGAGGGGAGGAATATTCCTTCTTCAATGATTTGAAATCTGTCATTTATAGCATGTGTGAAGATCCGTAGTGTCAGAAGTGAAGTGACATAGCATTTAAAGCATGCTCTAGCGCAATTATTTCAAAGTAAGGTCACACGAACGAAGATTAATGAAGATAGTTTTTGGTAATGATGGGTAAGATTTTCTCAGCTTTAAAACTAAGTAGTTGTCACATTGAGATTATCATTTTCTTTGGAAAGTTTTGAGAAGAAGTTTTTGTAGTGGGAGAAATAGACTGTGATAGGGATTTGCAGATGTCAGAGGAAGGTATGTTCAACAACTTTCTCAATTGTTGCAGTTTGCTTTAAAAGATCTGGGTATTTTGTTAGTTGTTTGTTTATGTTTTCCCTTTCCTTCTTTGCCTGGGGTAATTGGGAAAAGTCATGAGTTAAGCATGAGGCCTACTTTGCCCAAATTAGTGAACTCATCTTCCCTTGTAAGCTCTTTACCGGAATTAGGTGACGCAACATTAGTTCAACTGGATTTAGATGTTTTTCTAGAAAGAATAAGGAACCCAGCCGTAGATCCTATGATGAGAGATATTGCACAGAGCAGATTATTAGAAGTAGCTGCATTTCCCACAGCTGCTCCTTGCCCTGAATTAGTTTTAGAATGTATGAATCATTATGACAAGGGTAATAGATGCATAAGGAAAAACAATGGTGAGGTTTTGTTATCCATTGATAGACAGACAGTAATGTCAACCATGGGTATCCCACATCGGGAACCCTATGAAGATTGGACGGTTGGAAAATCCTATGGAATTTTCTCTGAGAAAAAGCAGTATTATAGAACTGTTATTGCACAGAATTGGCTTCTAAGATTCCAAAAAGGAGGCTCAAGGCTGCCAAGAACTCTAACCCGCGAGCATTTAATTCTTGCAATCCAAGACTTGGTAATATTGTTAAGCAGAGTAAAGGGTAATTCCCACTCTTTCTTTTGGGAGCACTGGATGTATTTCTTCATCCAGGTCACTCTGGATAAAAATCAGTTCATCGACTGGGGAACTATTATCATGGAAAGGTTACACGAAGGTTTGAGTAATTATCTTGGAATGCCTAACTTTTATATGTCTTCCTACCTGTTATATATGCTTGCCTGTGTGAGAGAATGGTCTGGATTGTCCCATGCAAAATGGGTTCAAGGCATAAGAATTTATGAGTATCATCCTAATTTGACTTTAAAAGGGCATGTTGATTATTATCTCCATTGGAATGATATTTTCGCTGGGAGGTTGACCTTTGATTTGCAAGGTAACTTACATAGAAGGATGTCTGCAGAAAGGGTTCACCTTTAAATCCTCCAACCCTTAGGTAAGTGAAGTGACTAAACTGTGTAAAGAAACTACCATAGATGTTAATCGAAATTTCCAGGCATCTTGCCTATGTCGCAAAGGATTATGGTGAGGACTCCAACACAAGTGGGATTTTCCCCATTGATTTAGGCCATTATAGCTGCAGGTCTGTCTCTAATGCGCTGAATCTTGAGCTAGAATTTAAAAGGTTTTATTTGAAGACCTTTTTGAAAAGAGATAATTTTGATAGTAAAAGTTTCATTGCTCAATATGTGAAGAAGATGGTGCCTGATCAGCATGTTCCTCAGTTGGAGGATTATTGGGAGGGTTGCCAAGATGAATTTGAAGTAAGGAAAAGCAGTTGGTATAGGTTAACTTTTAAACAAATTCATGACATGAAATTGCCATTGGATACTTTAGGTGTCACCACTGATGATGAAGATATACTTGATTCTGAGTTTATGAAGCGGATACATAAGGAACCTCTTCTAGAGGTGGATTGGAGAAAAAAGATGCAGGATAGTATTCAAACACGCACCTTCAACATAATTCGCAGGACAGAAAATTGGCTTAGGAGTTGCCGATTTCATCCAACACGAGCAAACAATTCAAGAAGAAAAAGTGGGAAGAGGAATACCGCAAGAAAACCTTCTATTTTAACTAACACTCCCATTTTTGTTGCAGGAAAAAGGCAGGCAAAGATTAAAGAAGAGAAAATTGACACTGAGGCTGAACTTTCTATTGGGGGTCAGGTTACCAGGTCAAAGTCTAAGAAGAGTTTTGAGCTGTCGGTTCCTCGTCTCATTCTTGATTTGGATGCAGAGGAAACACTATGCAATATGGCATCCCTTGTTTCTGATACAGACAAGGTTTCAACTGGCGTAGATACTACCTTCCAAGATTCAGGGACGCTTGATATCCGGTCTCATGTAGATAGTGCCACACTACCACCCTCAGCAGGATCTCCACCCATGCCATCTAAGGAACTAACTCTGGCACCAAAGTGGTTGAGTGAATCAATTACCAGGAAAAGGAATGTGGTCCCTATTTCGGTATCAATGGAGGATGTTGTGAGTAAATGTCTAGGAAAGTCCACGAAGCCCAAACAACTAAAAATGGAGGCTATGATTGGTTTCAATGAAAATACAAAGCATTGGATGACAAACATTGCTAAACCCGCAGGCGACAAAGATGTTGTTACTATTTCAGAAGAAGACTATGCTATTGAATGAGTTGATTTGGGAGTTGGAACCAGAGTCGTGGATGTGAAACACTTGGAGACTTCAACCAAACAAATTATCTCTTGTACTTGGAAGGACGAAAGAGACAAGGCTGAGTTAAAGCAGAATTTAATGCAAATGGCTTAGTATATTCATGCACTACAAAACAACCCATTACCATTGTCCCAAAGTTCAAGGCCATTTACCTCGAAATCACCTGGTAATCTGAAATTCTTTGATGAAGTTCAGCGAAACAGGATGATCGCTGAGGCCTTCTCAGAATGGCTCACCTCAATCATGCATCAAGGGACCAATTACATAATGGATTTAGTCCAAATTTTTAAAGATGTTAATGCAGTCACCAAAGAATTGGATTCTGATTTAATCTCGTGGCAGAAAGAGAAGGCTAAATGGGCAATGATTTCAAAATAGATGTGAGACATTCAGCGTTATGGCCTGATGAATTTTCTTGCTGAAAGGCAAGTGCCAGGGTTAAATGAAGACGTAATGTTTATTTGTGTTGGTGTAAATAAATATTCATTATGGATATTATTACACTTTACTTAAGTTAACTTAGGACAATGCATCTCTTCGTAGTTTGGATTTGTGACACTTAGGGAAGTGTGCACATAGGGATAGAGCTTGTAGGAGAAATTTCACCTTTTGTGGTCTTGTTTTGTTGTTACACTCCACATTCGGTGGGTCATCCACCTCTTGTGGAATATTATATTATTTCTCCTACCTACCCCTAGTATTTCTTACCTACCCTTGTTTCTCATTGAGCCACATGTCATGATTGTGTGATCTTACATCCATATGGCCTTGCCTATATAAGAAGGCCTATATTCATTGTATTGGTGATTCCAGTTGATCATTTTTATATTGATGAGAATACAGTTTGTTCTTGTTATTCTTTTGTCTCTATTTTTATACTTTTCATTGTGCCCTTGATTTTGGCAAATCTCACATGGTATCAGAGCCATTGGGGCTTCATTGATTGGTTTTTGGAGACATCGTGGAAGGCTTCTATTTTTGGATCTGAGGAACTACGCTTTTTTGAGGCATCTTGGAGCATTTTCGACCTCACCATTGCATCCGGGAAGCCATTTCCATAAAAATCGAGTATAAATTCAACCTATTTTGGCGAAAATTGATTTTTGGGTGTGGAGGAAATTTCCTACCCAATTCGGGCAGTATGGTATGGAATTTTCGGATTTTTTTCAAAAAAAAAAAAAAATTGAAAATTATTTTTGGGATCCATACCTTTTGCCTAGTCATCTTTTGCCTAGTCAGCAGCACATAGTCAATGCCCAGTCAGCATTTTCTTTGGAAATTTTTAGACCCCTCTCTGTTGAGCAGTTTGGATTTTTGGGTCAACTTTGGAGGCCCATAACTTGCTCAATTTTGCTCCTTTTTGGGTGCAATTTTTTTTTATTTGGGATAATTTTTTGTGCTCTTTGTAGTGGTGTGGTTATTTTCTAGTTTTGGTGCACAGGGTTTTCAGAATTTTCAGATTTCTCAGCTGTACCTGTCCAATCCTTAATTCTGCAACTTCAAAGGCCTCGTTTGAGCTCATACGACCTCCTTTTCAGGTGCTGTTTTTTTTGAAAGTGTATGTTTTTTTATCTACTTGCATAATCTATGATCAGATTTCAGAGATTTTAAGTAGAAATTGTACTTTTAGATATTGGTCTTATTTGGCCTATTTGGTACTTGTAAATTACTTGGATCTTAGTTTAGATCTCTTGCATTATTAGTTTGAGTCTCTTTTGGCCTTATTGAGGCAGTTGTAAAATTGAAATCAGAAGTCCACTTTGCCATTTTTTGCAAGTGGCCCATTGTACATGCACTAAGTATAAAGTGTCAAATCATCACTTTTGGGGGGTTCTTTGATTGAGTGAATTTGGGGGGTGTCTTGTGTGATTGTGTCTCTCTTTCCTTGTGCTCTTTCATTTTTGTTGCAATGAGTCCTCATAAATTTCCACCTTTAACTCCACATAATTATGCATCATGGAAAATTAAAGTATGCAGCAAATTAATGGAAAAAGGTCTCACGCATTACATAGATGGAACAATAGCAGCACCACCTGATCTTAAGGCTGATCCTAATGCTCAGTTAGAATGGCTCACAAAGAATTGCATGGCTCTTGGAACTTTGCGCAAGTATGTATCAGATGACCTCATCTTTAATATTGAAAAGTGTACTACAATCAAAGATGCTTGGGATATGTTTCAGAAATTGTATGGTCAAGTTGATGAAATCAAAGGTTATAAGATTGACAATGAGCTCACCAACTTGGATCCCAAGAGTTTTGATACAATCCAAGATTATGTCACCAAGGCAAATGAGCTAAGAGCAAAGCTTAAGGATTGTAGAATTGACAAAAAGGATGCTCAGTTGATATTCAACTTGTTGGACAAGCTTGCAACAGAATATGCAGCATTTGTGTCTAGCTTCCAAACCCATCGTTTGATAGTCGGGAGTTCCTATGTTATGCATTCATTTGATGCTTTCACAGAAATGTTGATATTGGAACAATCTAAGTTGTTGAACATGGGGTTTCTCAAGTCTTCAAAGTCCAAGGCTTTGGTGGCTAGTTAAGGGAATCAAGGAAGTCAAGGCAAAGATTCCAACAAGAAGAAGAAGCAATCTAAGTCACAGTCACAACAGGAAAAAGGACAATCATCCTCTCCATCACAAGGCGATTTTTCATCCTCTTCCAAGAAGGGGACACCACCTAAGAAGGATAAGCCAACTTGTGCATATTGCAAGAAGTATGGTCATGATGAGCATCGATGCCACACAAAGAAAGTTGATGAGTTAACTAATCTTCTTAAGAAAAACAACATCAACTTGCCATCTACCTACACAAAGAAGGATTCATCTCCTTCCTCTTCCTCACAGTCTAAGGGAAAAGGGCAAGCATTTGTGGCTACAACAAGTTTTTCACAGCAGTGGATACTTGACTCAGGTGCCTCATATCACATGGGTTCTACAAAGGAGCAGTTTTCTTCATTGGAGCCATCTAAGGTACCTCACATTTACATAGGTGATGATACACAAGGAGAGGTTGAAGGCAAAGGTTCAGTTGACATGGATGATGGAACATTTGAGAATGTTCTCTATGTTCCTAACTTGTCTACCAACCTTCTCTCTATCTACCAAATCACTCACTATGGGAATAGGAAAAAGGTTGAGTTTACACCAAATTTAGTTGTGGTAAAGGAACTTGATGATGATGCCTTGGTAGTAGTGGGACAAGTCAATGACAACTCAAGGCTTTATTCATTCTCCCACTTTGTGCCATGTTCACCTTCTAGGGCCTTGCTTACTCATTCAAATTCAAAAAGTAAGCTATGGCATGAGTGGTTTGGTCACCTCAACTACCGCTATCTTCAGTAGCTTAGCACTAAAGACATGGTCACAGGTCTACCTTGAATCAGTTTTTTAGAGGGTGTATGTTCAGGTTGTTCCATGGGCAAGCATCCCGAGGAAAAGTTTGATAAAGGGAAAGCTTGGAGAGATTTGGAAGTTCTTCAACTTGTTCACAGCGATGTAGCAGGTCCATTTCCAGTACCTTCATTTAGTAAGACCTGCTATGTCCTCACCTTCATTGATGACTACTCCCGCTTCACTTGGGATTACTTTCTTATTCATAAGAGTGAAGTATTTGACAGATTTTAGGACTTCAAGACTCATGTGGAGAAGCAATCCGGGAAAGTGGTGAAGATTCTTCGTACAAATAATGGAAGGGAATATGTGAACAAAAGACTTGAGGATTTTTGTACATTTGAGGGGATTGATCTTCAGCATTTTGTCGCATACACTCCACAGCAAAACGGAATTGCAGAATGCAAGAATAGAACTCTCAAAGAAATGGCTAGTTGTATGATACATGTGCGTTCTCTTGATCCCGCCTTTTGGGCAGAGGCTATCAGTTGCGCCACACACATCCAGAATCAGGTTCCTCACAAAGCTTTGCAAGGTATTACTCCTTTTGAGGCTTGGGCTGGTAGGAAACTAATTGTGAGACATTTCAGAGTCTTTCGGTGTCCAGCATGGGCTTGCATACCTCCACAAAAATGCAAGGCATTTTAACCTCAAAGTCAGCCTTGCATATTTGTTGGATATCCTGCGGGTGTTAAGGCATATAAATTGATGGATCCTGAGACACATGAGGTGTTCATTGTGAGGAGTGTTCACTTTGAGGAAAGCTCTCCTAGCTTAGCCTCTCTACCTCCTCCACCTTACTCCATTGTGGATAGTGATGCTAGTGATTCAGATGATGAGACTCCTTCAACTCCGACTTGCAGGGTTACACCTTCGTAGGGTCCACTTGTAGTTGAAGAGCCTCATTCTCCACCTCCACCTAGACCTTGTTGGGCTTGACAGATACTTGAGTCCGTGGGTTCTCTTGTTGGGGATCCTTCAGATACATGGAGAACTTGATCACAACATCAAGATCTTCACGTGCATTCATTGCTACTGCTTCTGATCCACAGACATTTAGAGAAGCAACAGGGGTTCCTGAGTGGGACCAAGCTATGGAGGAAGAGTATAGTTCCTTGATGAGGAACAACACATGGGATTTAGTCCATCTCCCTAAGGGGAGAAAGATGGTTCAATGTAAGTGGATCTATCGGACCAAGTTTGCAGCGGATGGTAGTGTGGATAAGTACAAGGCTCAACTTGTTGCAAAAGGTTTCTCCCAAGTAGGAGGTGTTGACTATACTGAGACCTTTGCGCCTGTAGCCAAGATGAACTCCATTCACTTGACACTTGCTATTGCTATAGCTCATGGTTGGGTTGTACATTAGATGGATGTGAAGAGTACTTTTCTTCATGGTGACCTTGATGAGGAGATTTATATGGAGCAGCCGCAGGGTTTCATCCAGGATACTTCCTTGGTTTGCAAACTAAGGAAATCTCTCTATGGCCTTAAGCAAGCCCCCAGGGCTTGGTATGCCAAGATGGATTCCTTTCTTCTCTCAGTAGGGTTCACCAGGTGTCATTCCGATCCGAATGTCTATATTTTGTGACAAGATGACTCTCACTTGATCCTTGTGCTCTATGTTGATGATTTGATCATTACAGGGAGTACGACATCCATCATTAGCGAGGTCAAATCTGCTTTGCATGACAAATTTGCTATGATTGACTTGGGTCTTTTGCACTACTTTCTTGGGAGAGAGATTTCACAGTCACCTTCTGGGATTACACTATCGCAGCCCAAGTATGCTCTTGATCTACTTGCACGCTTTCATATGGCTGATTGTAAGCCTGCACCGACTCCCTTTCTTTCAGGAGTCAAGCTTGAGGCTCAGTGTTCTTCTCCACCAGTTGATGCCACTTTGTATCGTCAACTTGTGGGTAGTCTCATCTACTTGACTCATACACGCCTTGATATTTCATTTGCAGTTGGCATGGTTTCTCGCTTCATGTAGGAACCACATGAGCTTCATTGGAAAGCTGCCAAACACATCCTTCATTACATCTAGGGTACACATCACTATGGGATTCACTATGCAGTAGGCATAGGACTTCGCTTGGTTGGTTACATAGACTCTGATTGGGTTGGCGATCTTGATGATTGTAAGTCTACTTTCGGTTACAGTTTTCACCTTGGTTTAGGCCCCATTTGTTGGCAGAGCAAGAAGCAACATGCTATTGCTCTCTCTTCGACTGAGGCTGAGTATCAAGGCGATGTTAACGCAGCGACTGGGACCATTTGGCTTCAGCAGATTCTCATGGAGTTTGGGTTCACCACTCCATGACCGACAGTTCTACATTGCAACAATCAGAGTGCTATTGCTATCTCAAAGAACCCAGTCCACCATCAGCAGACCAAACACATCGAGATCCATATGCACTATATCCGAGAGTTGATTTAGGAGCAGGTCATTGATTTGCAATATTGTCCTACAGCGGAGCAGGTTGCAAACATATTCACCAAACCTTTCACCGAGAGTAAGTTCCAGCAGTTGCGAGCTCTCTTGGGGGTGCGGGATGTGTCATTAGGGGGGTCAGCTAACTTCTCCTTCCTCTCTTATGGGGGGGACTTTTTCCTCTTTGAGGTTTTGTCCTTCTTCTTTGAGAGTCTTTTGTACTTTCATCTCTCTTTTGGGAGGGAGTTTTTTCCCACTAGGTTTCTCCTTTTCTCCGTTTATGAGAGATTGCATTGCATGGTTTTGCTTTCATTTGCATATTGTACATGGGTACCTATCATGGCCTAGTAGCCAGGACCCATCTTGCATTGTTGACTTGAGTCTTCATTCCCCTAAGTTGCACTTAAGGGGGGGTGTTGGTGTAAATAAATATTCATTATGGATATTGTTACACTTTACTTAACTTAGGATGATGCATCTCTTCGTAGTTTGGATTTGAGACACTTAGGGAAGTGTGCACATAGGGATAGAGCTTGTAGGAGAAATTCCACCTTTTGTGGTCTTGTTTTGTTGTTACACTCCACATTCGGTGGGTCATCCACCTATTGTGGAATATTATATTATTTCTCCTACCTACCCCTAGTATTTCTTACCTACCCTTGTTTCTCATTGAGCCACATGTCATGATTGTGTGCTCATACATCCATATGGCCTTGCCTATATAGGAAGGCCTATATTCATTGTATTGGTGAATCCAGTTGATCATTTTCATATTGATGAGAATACAATTTGTTCTTGTCATTATTTTGTCTCTATTTTTATACTTTTCATTGTGCCCTTGATCTTAGCAAAATCTCACAATTTGCAAAGACAGCATTTAGTGGCGTAACCAGATTATTGAACAGGGTCATTGTGAATCACCCAGTTTGCATGGTGAATTAACACCCTTAAGGATGACCATGCAGAAGGATCTCCGCTGTGTGGATGTCCAATTGCTTTAAGAAGATGGCCAAACTCTGGAAGATACTGCAGAGATGATTAACCAGTTTAGCAGCCAAATTAAACAAATTAAGGTGGAAAAATCCTTGGCTGTGGGTGATTTTATAAGGATTTCCAAAGTGGAATCAATGCTCACAATTTGTCTTGATCACCTGGACTCACACAGGGACAAAGTGCAGATGGTAAAGAGAAAGAAGGAGCTTTGGAAGCAGAGAGTAATTCACATCAGTTTGCCACACGTAACTGTAATTCAGGAATTTTCAAAGGTGCATCAAGAGTGGAGTGTGGCAAAGGCGGTGATGGTGTCCATCCAAAACACTAACCCGAGTGACACACCAAGATGGAGTAGACGACATGACTAGCACTGCTAGAGTTGTTTGCCAGCGAGTGCAGTCCATTTAAATTTCAATTATGCAGTTACGGTAGTTTTCTATTAACTCATTCGAGTTAATTTTACTTTGATTTAAAAAACTATTGGTCTGGCGACATATATATATATGTTTTGCATTAATAAGAGCATACTGACCCCGAAGTTAGTGGAGCCCTTATGTGCTTTATGTTTTATGACCATTATCCTTTGATTTTCCCTTTCTTGTGGGCAATCATTGTGGTAATGTGCTTGTCTTTGGATTCATGCTACCTTAAATAAATCGCTACCTATCAAGCATGTGCAATCATTTTAACGTGGGGGCATACACTCTGCTCAATGTTTCACTTTATGCACATACCATAACATATTTCAATACTCAAGTTACTTTGCAAAATAAGCCTTTTTCTTTGTAATTTTGTATTCTTCTTTTTTTCATGACTCAAGTGAACCTTAGCAGGCTAGCAGTCATGATTCTCTCTCTTTTCTCTAATTTCCCTTTTATCTTGATATTGAAGTAGTAAGACACGAAAGACCCTTGGGGGCTTAGTGTGTCTTGTCTCTTTGATGCCTTGATGAAAGTTTTCAATGCAAACCTTTGTACTTTACTATGAGTATGCTTAGTCTCATACTCTCGTAGAAGTGGGGGCTAAATTTAGTATCCTAAATTGTACTCGCCACTACAATTTTATCCTCACTTAGGACTCACTTTCATGTTCATCCTCTAAATCTTGATTGAATCTCTGATTCCACTCACAGTAGTCATCGAACTCAACTTTTCAATTGTCTATGCTTTCCTCCCCCTTAATCTTGGGACCTTGATGTCCAGGATCAGCGCCATGGCCCTCTCAAAAAGGGCCCATTTTGGGGCCTCATAATAGTCACTCAGTTTGAATGGGAACCTAGATCCCATGTTGTCCTGTGTCAAAAATTTAATTAATTTTTTACTAGCAAGTATAAAAGAAGGTCTACCCCTCTCATTTTAAACCTAATGAACAAATTGAAGATCTCAATTACACTCTAGAAAATTCAAGTGAGCAAGCAATTAGTCATCTATAAATCATTGGAGTAGAACTAAAGTCAAGATTCAAGCATTAGAGATGAAATTCATGTTCTATGTTTTATGAAGACTATCTACATGAAACCCTAATTCCCTGTGAAGACAAAAAAAAATCATTAAAGGTACATCATTAGTGTTACATTCATCTTTAGTCTTTACCTCAAAAAGAAAGCTTTTCATTACACTACTTCATTTACATTCCAATTCTATTTCATGGTTAATTCCAAAACTGAGGTTTGACCCAAGGAAAACCCCTATTCCCAAATATTTTCTCTTTTTCACTGTGTGTAGGAACAGGTACAAAGTTGCATTTTAGAGGATCAACAATATTCACAAAGACAAACAAGTTCCCCTTTTGATGGAAAAAATTTCAGAGGACCAAGGGGTCCACCACCATGGTCCTGAAAATTCAGGTTGATTTTTTGGGAATAGATCCAAACCTTCATCTAGTGCTCAAATCCAATTTTGTGGCTCCATTTGACGATTGACACTCACTATTTATGCATAATTGCTTCAATAATCCACCATTATATCCTAATCTTTAATTAATTTGAATTCAATTCAATTCAAGGGAAAGAAGAGCCCCATTTAGGAGGCGTGGAATTAGATCAGAATCTAGCTCTATTAGGCTTAGATCTATCAATTTTCTATCTATCCCTAATGTGATGGTAATTAAGCAAAACATTATTGATCATACTACATCCCTTGATGAAACCCTAATTTTTCACCATTATGAATTTCATTTTCTTTATATACTTTAGCGTGCATATGCATGAAGTTTCATATGACTACTAAATTCAAGGCTAAATGTAGCATCATAAATTATGCTCCATAATGACGCAAGACCAATTTCATACTCTATTTGGCACATTCCTTGGTTTCCACTCCCCTAGTGCATTTTAGGACCATTGCTAGCCTCAAGCCTAAACCTCAACTCAAGCAATATTCTATGATTAGCTCTAGAAGACTTTACCAATGATCGTAATCCTATGGATTTTACCAAATTCCTGAGATAGGAACATGTTTAATATATTAGGCCCATTCTCTTGTATCTTTCCTTTGAACAAGCCAATAGGCATGGATCCCATCACCCAAAACTAGTTTCTTTCCTATTTGGCATGGAATTCTGAGACACGATGTGTGTCAACCTTTATTTGTGTTATGTGTTTTTGGTTTTGATAATTGATCATTCTGTATCATTTTTTTAAATCAAAAATTGACCTTTTGACTCATATATAAACACGAAATTTAGCACTTGAAACTATCTAATGATTTGAATTCTAAGGGGAAAATCTACCAAAATAAAGACGTAGCTCCTCAAATCTAAAAGTGTTCTTGATCTACATACAATTTATATTGTTGTAACTAGCACTTTTGAAGTTATAATGGAAGCTCTTTGAATGTTGACGGATGACTTGGAACTATGCGATCACTTATTTGCCATGAGGGATAAGTTTAATGAAAAACAATAAAAATATTTTTTTGGAAACCTAAATTATTTTATTCTCCTATAAAAAAATAAAAAGTAAGTAATATTTCCCTTACTTACCCAATATAATAATTGGATCACTAACTTGCCACAAGACATAAATTTAGTGGAAAATTATAGAAACAATGCTTTGAATTTTGAAACTAATGATTCACTCTTAAAATAAAATAGTATTTCTCTTACATACCCTTCTTAACAATTCCTTGAAAATTGAAACTATATTCCCTTTTAAATTAAAATAATATTTCTATTGGTAATCAAGCTTAACTATTTGATGGCTTATTGAGAAAAATCATGTCAAATTTTTTAAACTTTTTAAACATTTATTGTCTATACCTACCCACTATCTACTTTGAGTAATTTCCATTTAAAATATTCTAATTTTCCTTGCCTACCAAAGATAACCATTAGATCACTAATTTTCCATGGTGCATAAGTTTAGTGGAAAATTATGGAAACAAATATTTGGAAATTGAAACTATTGATTTTCTTTTAAAATAAAATAAAATAATATTTCTTTTACCTTCATTATGGCTTATTCCAAAATTATTAATCTATTTAATTATTTATTATCTCTACCTAACCTCTATCTACTCTCAGTAATTTCCTTTTAAATTATTTAGTTCCCTTATCTACCCAAGATAACTATTGGATCATTGTTTTGCCACGGGCCAAATTTTAGTTAAAATTTGTAAAAACAACCTTTTGAAAATAGAAACTATTGATTGATTTTTGAAATAAAATAATATTTCTCTTACCTACCCTACTTAACCATTAGATTACATATTAAAAAAAATCTTACTAAAATTACTAATTTTCCAAGGGACATAAGTTTAGTGGAAAATGATAAAACCAACTTTTTGAAAATTGAAATTGTTGAATGGCTCCAAATGAGACCACCAAGGATCAAGTTTTGAGCCTATGGAAAGCACTGACGAGGTATATAAGTTAAAAAATAAATAATTTAAATATTTAAAATTAATTTTTTTTTTTAAAGAAAAAAAAATCACAATTCTTATTGGTGAAGAAACAATTGAATAATAATGAGTTAAGAAAAATTGAGTGCAATAATACAACAAGTATTAATAAGTTACCAAGGAACAATTGAATAACAATGACATAAGAAAATTTGAGTGCAATCATACAACAAGTACTAATAAGTTACCTTCATACACTATAATTCCAATATTACCTTTATCCAATCCTAAGGGTTGACATTGGAGATACAAATAAGTGATACCAAAATTACCCTTAATAACCATCCAATTATTAATTTGCCACACTGCATAAGTTTAGTGGAAAATTATAGAAACAATTTTTTGATAATTGAAACTATTGATTTGATTTAAAAATAATAATAATATTTCTTTTGCCTACTCTTCCTCAATATTAGATGACATATTTGGAAAAAATCATACTAAAATAACCCTTACCTACCCAAGATAACCATTGGATCACTATTTTGCCTGGAGGCATAAGCTTAGTGGAATATTATAGTAACAACTTTTTGAAAATTGAAACTATTAATTCACTTTTAAAATAAAATAATATTTTTCATACCTACCCTTTTAACAATTGGATGGCTTTTTGGAAAAAAACTATATTAAAACTCATTGCATTTTAAAACTTGCAGTCTAACTCATGCTCATGCATATGCAAAAAGTGTTACCCTTAGTTGTCCTCGGTGACAAAAAGGGTGCCATTTTGTTATCAGCAACTTGTAATATATTTGTAAAATGTTTTGAGCGTTAAAATAAAACAAAAGTATTTTGTTGGAAGTAAATTAAAACTCTTTCAAAAGTTTTTCTCCGGCTGAGTTTATCAAACCCTAATACATCCACGGCCATGAATTTCACTCTAGCAGTTACAGGGCAAAATATTGTCAGATTCTGGTTATGGGTTTTTGGTATGACAATCCGCAAGGTTAAACGAGTCGAATGGTGGTCTTAGTTGCCAATTTCAATGGGATTTTGTGCAGATATTTAGGATTTCATTCTCCGGTACATCTCTTCAAAAGAACAGGTAATATTGTTTCAAAATACTCTCGTTCTTGCAGTTTTCAGGGAGATATCTGAGATTATTTGAATTATAAATGATAAATAATTCAAAGATTAGTTGGTTGCTTTGAAACTTTTCAACATTCTGTTATTTCTGAAAATTTCAATTAAAAAAAAAAAAGATTTTACAGCTGCAAGGTTTTATGTTTTTTAATGAAATCGTTTTTGTTGATTTCGTTACAAAGAGGATAATTTCTTTTCTTTACAAAGAACAGGTTAGTCGATTGATTAAACCCTAACCCAGTGTGGGTAACCATATACGAGGGTTACTCTTGAAGACACTCTTTGATCATGTTCTGAAGAACACGTTGAAATTATATAAGTTTTTGGAAACAGGACTTTTATGAAAAAAACACAGAGAGAGAGAGATAGAGAGACTTGAATAAGAAAATTAGTAAAAAGAAGATTGACAGACATTTTGTTTTTCATAGTGTTCTGGACTATTACTCTGTTTTGCATAGTACTTGATGCCACTGAGGTTGGAGTTATTATTATTATCCAGAGATTGAGTGTACTCTCTCTGATTGTGTTTAAAATTTAAAAATCTCTCTGATTGTGTTTAAAATTTAAAAATATCATTCTCTGTCTGCTATACAGAGATATGAAGGACATTGTTGCAATTTTTTTTAGTGGGAATCAGATTGAGATATTATTATACTCGCTCCAACCATTGATAGTTTTGTGACTGCAGAACATAGTGCAGTCATAAAGGTACCAGTGATTGTAGCTTGAGTTGGCAATTTTTGATGTTGTATAAGGAAGAGGGGTTGGTGCTCCTTGAGGCCTTGTGGCTTCTAAATTTTGTGTACTGAGTTGGTGTGAAATAATACAAGGAATCTTTTATCGAGTGGTTTTTCTACCCCAAGAGGGTTTTCCACCCATGAAAATTATGGTGTTATGTGTCCAATCTTGTCTCATTTTGTTTCACATGCTCTGATACTTTAGATCTTTTATTATTTTTTCTTTCTCTCTCTACTGTGTACAAATCATTTTTAGATGTTGCGTGTTTTGTGAAAAGTGGCAAAATCATCTTGTTTTCAGAAATCTTAAATCAAAGATTATCTGTCTATCATTTGAATGGTCATTTTACATACTTTGTTAACAGTGTTGTTTTTACAATGTTTTGTCATATTTGGGTAAACTTACAACTCATGTGTTTAATGTCATCCACCTGTTGCTAATCAAGATAGCCCTTTTCAAAAAAAAAAATTGAGTCAAAATTGTGACACTCTGATTCACCCCCCCCCCTCTCAGAGTGTCTCCACTTCCAACAAAAAGGAGCATAAGAGAAAGATGGGTTTTGAAAGGATTTTTCGATAGATGTTTTTAAGTTGATCTCTTCTACATTTTGATAAAAGAGGTTTATTATCTCATAAATTTGCAGGTCAGTAAATAACTCTTCAAAATGAGTTCTTTTCCTTCTTTTTAGACTTTATAATCATAATCTTTCATTTCCTTATTTTTGGCTTTACAATGATAGTCTTTTATTTTCCCCCTTTTTTTGGCTTATTATGTGAAATTAGGTTTTGTTTGTTTTATATGCAAACAAAAAATTCTAAACAAATAATCTAATACATAGATAATTTGAGATTTTCACTGTTTGAGAGATTGTTGAGAGAGATCTGAAATATTGAATGAACAGTATATACAATAGCACTCAAAAAATATTTTATCAATTCATAAATATACTAAATTTTTTCACCATTAAAGAATCATGTAATCATAAGAAATGATAACAAATTTTAAATCTAAATTTAATTTTATATTAGATCTCACCAATAATCTATCTTTATGTACATTTCAACCATTGTATTCTCCAGCTCATCCTTGTTTCTACTCATCGTGCTTCCAGATCCTTCATGCAATCGTTTGACAAGGTTTAGCAGCAGAAAATAAATGGAGAACAAAGAAGGACCAAGTATCCATAATAGATCTATAAATTTATATGTTTTTATGAATTTTATTAGATTCATATTATATTGAATCCCGTTCATCTATTTGTATTTTTTTTAATCTTGTAATGCATTGATTCATATTGAATGTCATCCAGGAAAGAAAAAGGATGCAAGAAGATCGTGATTCTGTATACTGCAAAAGACTTAAAAGCTGGGAAAACTAATTGGAAAAAGAAAAGGATGCAAGAAGATCGTGATTCTGTATACTGCAAAAGACTCAAAAGCTGGGAAAACTAATTGGATGATGCATCAATACCATCTTGGTACTGAGAAGGCTGAAAAGGAAGGTGCGTTTGTTGTGTCAAAAGTATAACCCCACTTCCTTCTCGTCTTCATCTGTACCGAGATGATACTCATGCATCACCCAGTTAGTTTTCTCTGTATATAAAAGCATTGAGAGCATGTGTGCTTCCTGACCATCGTTGAAGAGGATGGGTGTTTCCATTGGATCAAGATCAAATACGTTGGATGACAAGATTTCTGCAAAGGTAAATCATCAAATTCCTTTTAACAATTTTTTTCACTGGATTATAAAATCATTGCATTATAAAATCTATTTATAATAATATAGATTTGTCTATTCGTGTGCAGAAAGAAGAAGTGGACAGAAAGAAGAAGTGGAGAGAACCTTGGAATTATTTCATCTACATCTTGATAAAGGAGGTTAATTATATATAGAACAAGAAACAACCGTCATTCTTTATATTAGGTTTTTAAGAAAGAACAACAATAATAATATGTGTAGGTAAAATGTCATTAGCCTTTCTAAATGCATAACAACTCTAATGTTGTATTAAGGGTTCTACAGATGCTCCATTGCAAGACACTACTACTTTTAGTTTGTGAAAAGCCTTCCGAAGAATTTATGTTGTTGTATATTGATGAGAGTGCCCACGTTAAATTGAAACCTCTTTGAAAACAATATAATGGAACCTGAGGAATTCCCCCTTCTAAAAATAAATCTATTACCATCATAAATTGATTATGTAAGTGCATTTGTAAGTTGAAACATCAATATTCAGTTACAAGTAAGGAATGACGTCTTGAATGCAATCAACTTGCACTTTCTGAATATTTCTTCAAGAACTCATGGAGTAATGCCAGTACAGTTCTTAGATGGAAGTAATGTGAGTACAGTTCTTAGATGGAAGTAATGTGATTTGAAGATACTGAGGCCTGTTAGTGTTGGTCATATCCCTGCATGCATATTTGATATGCATTAGGTAATAGACACAATAAAGATGTATATCAGATGATTGAAAATTTTGTGGTATGTCTAGAAATGACTGAGGAGGGGCTATATACCCGATTTGTATGTATGTTTACCCACTGTATTCATGATTTTAATACATAGTCTCAACAACATTCACTCTTTAGCTATCAATTCATTTTCTCACAGCTCTATTGATATTCATGTCTCTCTTTTTACTAAAGCATGTATTGTAATAATGTGATGCTGCCAAAAAGGTTGCCCACTTGAAAATGCTCTTGGACCATTTGGGAAATGCCCCTTGTATGGTGGCATGGCATGAGTGTTGTTAGATTATTCTACCTCCCATGACCGCTCTCTGTCTCGTGACCACTCTCTACCTCGGGGCCGATGGTGCGGTTGCAACTCCTCTGCTCCTCGCTCACAACTCCCATGGGCACAGTTTTCTCACCACTAATCCTGTAGTGGTAGTGACTTCAATCAGTGTTGCTCAGCCTCTACGCCATGTCGTGGATCTGCTTCCGGGTGGGGTACAAGGGGTGTTGATTTTCTTGCTGCTGGTGGTTCTAGTTGGTCGAATACCAGCAGAGATTTTACCTGGCTTGGCTCTTCCAAAGGGTTCTCCTGGCTTGCTTTGGCCATTTCTCTGACCAGGAAGGAGAAGGAGAATGAAGAGAGGACAACTGAAGAAGGGTGGTTCCTCTCGGACAACAACCCTGACCCTGCTTCAATGTATGGGATCCTAAGGATGATCGTGATCCACCTCCATTTTCTATTCTTATTTCTTTAGTGGCTTATCAGTTTTTATTTATTTGTTTCTAATTTCAGGGGTTGCCTGTGTTTTTTTTATGTTTTAGTGCTATGTCTGGGTGCTACCCATATGACTCCTAAGGGGTGATCTCACATCTCCCTTTTTTTTTTTGCGGATAGTGTACTATTAAATAATTTTATTAGAGATGCCTATTCATCAAAAACAAAAAAAGCTGTCAAATTTTTGAGCCAATTAAATTTAAGGAAAAAAATTCTACAATTTAGAAACTTAAAAATCACAATTCTTATTGGTTAAGAAAAACTGATTGCAATAGTGCTAGTCTAACAGAAATATAATAAGTTAGCTTCATACAATATAATTTATGCATAACTTTAACATTGAAGATATGAATAAGTTATACCAAAATTACCCTTACCCACCCAAGATATGAATAAGTTACCTTCAAACACTATAATTTATCCATAACCTTTAACATTGGTGCATCTTAAGGGCTAAGGGCTAGATAGCAATTTCCCCCAAGATAACCATGAGATCACTAATTTTCCATGCGGCATAAGTTTAGTGGAAAATTATAGAAACAACATTTTGAAAATGGAAACTATTGATTGACTTTAAAATTAAAATAATATTTCTCTTACCTACTCTTCCTCACCATTAGACGACATATTAAGAAAAAACCATACTAAAATTAACCTTACCTACCCAAGATAACATCTTATCACTAATTGCCACAGGGCATAAGTTTAGTGGAAAATTATATTAACAATTTTTGGAAAATTGAAACTATTAATTCACTTTTAAAATAAAATAATATTTCTCTTACCTACCCTTCTTAAGCATTAGATGGATTTTTGGGAAAAACAATATTAAAATTATCCTTACCTATCCAAGATAACCATCAGATAATTGATTTTCCACAAAGGCATAAGTTTAGTGGAAAATTATAGAAATGACTTTTTGAAAATTGAAACTATTGATTCACTTTTAAAATTAAAAAAAAAAATTCTTTTACTCACCCTTCCTAACCATTTGATGACTTTTTGGAAAAAAATATGCCAAAATTAACCTTAATTATGCACCATAACCATAGGATCACTAATTTGCCACCTGGCATAAGTTTAGTGGAAAATTATAGAAACAACTTAAATTTGAAAATTGAAACTATTTATTGGTTTTGAAAATAAAATAATTTTTCACTTACCTACCTTTCTTAACCATTGGATGACTTTTTGGAAAAAAAATTGTACCAAGAAATTTAAACTATTTATTCATTAATTACCTCTACCTACCCACTATCCACTTTGGGTGATTTCCATTTAACCATTCACCTATTTATTTTGCTCCATACATCCAATTTCTCTAATGTGTCATTTGTCTCCTTTTCTTTTCTATATCATCTTATTGATATGGGCATATTATTTTTAGTTTCTATATGGCCTACAATCTTTCATTCTTCGAAATGACCTTCTACACTTTAATTTGCTGTAATTTTCCCAACACGGAAGGAGAAGAGGAGAAGAAGAGAAAGATGGGTTTTCTAAGAATTCATGTGCAGAAATAAGTGGGGAGAACCTTGGAGTTATTTCATCTTATATAACAAGAAACGACGTTATTCTTTATATTAGGTTTTTAAAGAGAGGATGACAATAATAATATTTGTAATTGAAAGATTAGCCTTTCTAAATGCATTAACAACTGCTACTGTGTAGTAGTGATCATTGTCTTATTTTACAATGATGGCTGAAATAATACCATGGATCTCTACTAATGAATTAGTAGAGAAAAGAAGTGGATAAGAAATTTTATCAACTTTTTTTAAAAGATCAAGAAACTTTATTAGGTTTCTGATTTTTAATAATAGAGAATAATATTATATTATTTTTATTTGCAAAAGTAGCTTTTGTCATATTTGGTGATCCATGATTTATTTTACAATGATCTCATTAAATAAGTAACAGGTAATGTCGCTCTACAAGTTTTGGATTTTCAATGGAGATAGTAAAATGTTCTTTTAATTCCTCTCGAAGAGATAGTTAGAGCTTTAAATTGGGTTTTCCTTGAACAAAGATTGATCCGATCTTTTGACATCATATTTAACTAATAACTGAAATTTGAGAACACAACGTATTTCAATTAATTGTAAAGTTGAAATTTTGAAAACATGGTTATGGCAGGGAAAAAAAAGGGATGGCTTTTTTCTATATTTTTGAATCGGGGATGTTTCAAATGGTTAGACTGGAACTGCATGGTAAAGTTTGAGAATAGCTTTATAGATATTTAATTTTCCGCAAGAATGTTAGTTCAGTCAATGGTTTAAGTGTCTATCAGCTTTGATTCATTAAAAAACGCGAATGGAGAGTGCGAAGGTCGTCTTTGCGGGCTAGGGTTTTACCCCAGCCTGCATGTTCGTTTTCTGCCAGTGTGGTGTGCTCGGAGAGTGTTTGGGTGCTGCGATTTGGCGTGGGTTTCTTCTGTGTTGTGGAGTTTCTGTAGGGGATGGATTTGTGCCAGTTAAACCTCGTTCTAAAGGCAGGAGGCAAAAGCAGTCTCTCAAGCATAGGCAGAATGAGCAGGATTTTAATCATTTTGAGGTTTTGGCATTGGAGGAAGGGATTCCAATGGAAGTATCTTCTAGAGCAGTGGGCTTGGGAACGACTGAGGGGGTGGATGGTTATGTCCCGACTTCTCAGGCACCCCAGTTACCTCTAGAAATTTCTCTTGGTCAGTAGACACACAAATCTGATGATTCTAGTATCTTGCAGGATGATGTGGTTTTGGCAGACTTGGCCAAAAAGGTTTCGAAATCTAGCAAGAGCAAAGGTTCTTCTCAAGCTTTGGGTTTGCTTCAGCAGCCTCATAAGAGGAGTGCATTGGAAACCCCTAAAGGAGGTCGTAAAACAGATCAGGAGAAGTTTCATTCAGTTGGGGATTTGTTAGTGGAGTCTGGGTTGGTGAAGACTACTGACTCCCACTTTCCACATTCTCTTAAATGATTATTCTTTCTCGTAATGTGCGGGGATTGAATAGCTCCTCCCATCAAAAAGCTATTCGTGATTTGGTAGGTGTTCATTTTCCATATATATTTTGTATTCAAAAGACTAAGCTTTATGTTGATCTTATGTTTCAGTAAGCTTCAACAATGTGGTGTTACGGCCAGTTATGGCCAGTGTCAGTGTATTGATTCTTCAAGTTGTTCAGGCAGATTAGCTCTCTTTTGGGATTCGCGTAAGGTTACTCCTCTTTGGTGGCTCTCTAGTCAATTTTCTCTTTCCTTGGTTGCCTCTAGTTTGGAGTCCAGTGACATTTTTCTGGTTACTAATGTCTATGCTCCCATTGATATTCGAGGAAAATCCTAGTTGTGGTCTCATCTTAGGCATATTCGGTCTGGTACTCATTTCCTACCTTGGGTTCTTGCTGGTGAATTTAACTCTATCCTGAGCTTAGCTGAGAAGAGGGGGGGATAGGCCAGATTGGATCCTTCCTCCATTCTCTTTCAGGATAATGTAGATTTTCTGGGCCTAGTTGATGTCAAGCCGTTTAATGGCATCTTTACTTGGACCCATCAGCGGTGTGGAGCAGATACTATTTCTGAGAGACTATACATATTTTGGGTCTCTTTCTTTTGGGTAGGGGATAGGGTGTTGTCTAGCTCAAAGATCCTACGCTGGCAGGGTTCTGATCATTAGCCAATTAAGTTTTCTATTGGGTTTTTTTGTGGTCATCGAAATACTCCATTCAAGTTCCAACTAATGTGGCTCCGAGAGGCTTCTCTCCATGATCTCATGGCTCGTTGGTGGCATGATGGGGTACCTGCCTATGGTACATCTATGTATACTTTTGTTAAGGAGTTGCAATTTGTGAGATATCAACTAAAGAAATGGAGCAGGGTGTGTTCTATCTTGAAGGAAAAGAGGTTCTGAGGAGTGCGTTGATGCTATTACTCGGCATATTCGTTAATTTGGTTTCACTGAAGTTTTGGGATCTGCTGAGTCTCGGGCCTTGAAGGATTTGGAAGAGTGGGAGCTTCAAGAGGAGATGTTTTGGAAGCCAAAAGATCAAAATGATTGGCTTCAAGCATGTGACCATAATAATACTTTTTTCCATTAATTTGTCCAGGCTTGTCGGTAGAGGAGCGTGATATCCTCCCTAATCAATTCGGTTGGCATTCAGTTGACCTCCCTTCCGGCTATATCATGTGAGGCATATCAATTTTATTCAGCCCTTTTCTTAGATGATGTGCCCCCTGCTTCTATGGAGGAGAACCAAATCTTGGCTTGTATCCCCTCTTTGGTCACTAATATGATGAATGAGTCTCTCATGCATCGAGTGACTTTGTCAGAACTTGAAGAGGTTGTTTTTGGTATGGCTAAAGGCAAAGCTCCGGGCCTAGATGGTTTTCCTATTGATTTTTTTCAAGATTTTTGGGACATCATCAATTTGGATTTGTTAGCAGCTATCCAAGAATCTCATAGTAGCAAGCAAATGCTTCGGAACTTGAATTCTAACATCCTGGTTCTTATTCCTAAAAAGGAGGGTGCCAATCAACTTGAGTTCTTTAGACACATTGCTGTCTGCAATGTTGTGTATAAAATTATCACTAAATTGATTGCTGAAAGACTAAAAATTTGGCTTCCTTCATTAATCTCTGATGAGCAAGGGGGTTTTGTGGTTGGCAGACAAATTTTCAATGGGGTTGTTATTTATTCTAAAGCCATTCATTCTGTGGCAACATCTAGGGAAAGGTCTATGTTTATCAAATTGAACATGGCTAAAGCTTATGATAGGGTTAGATGGAGCTTTTTGTGTCAAATTCTCTTGGCCTTTGACTTCAATTTGCAGTGGGTCAGTTGGATTATGAGTTGTGTGACCTCTGCTTCCTTCTATGTTTTTATCAATGGTGAGCCATCACAATTATTTGGTTCTTCAAGGGGTTTGAGGCAAGGTGATCCTCTCTCCTTATTTGTTTATCATCATGGTTGAAGGCTTGGGACTTTTCATCAAGTCTCAGGTTGCTCAAGGGGTGATCAGGGGGTGGAGGTGGGGTATTGGATTTCCTAAGCTTTCACATCTCCAGTTTGTGGATGATGCAACTCTTATTGGGGTTTCTCCTCTTCAAGAGGTTGAGTCAATTAGGAAGTTGTTGGATGTCTATTTAGCTACTTCAGGGAAGCAGGTGAATGAGCTTAAGTATTCAATCTATTTCTTCAATACCCCCGATGCTATCCAAAGGAGAATTGCTAATACTCTAAGGTTCCAAATTGGTTCTCTTCCTTTCATCTATCTGAGTATTCCTATTGTTTTTGCTCGACAACCTAGACCCTTTTGGCAAGGGTTGTTGGATAAGCTGCAATGAAAGGTTAACCATCAGAATCATAGGTGGCTTTCTACTTTTGCTTGTGTTACTCTTCTTCAATCTGTGATTCAGGCTCTTTCTATTTACAGGGGTTTTGTTTAGGTTGCTCCAAGGTATTTCCTTAAGGAATTCGATGCTTTGTCTCGTCAATTCCTTTGGAGTGGTAACTTGCACTCTTCTAAATGGAGTTTGGTTAAGTGGGAGCTAGTTTGCCAACCTAAAACTGAGGGTGGCCTTGGTCTTCTCTCAACGGTTTTGAACAATCAGGCTTTGGCGGCAAAATTTTACTCGAGGTGGTGTACCAACCGACATCAATTGTGGGCTCGTATCCTTACTTATAAGTATTTGGGTACCATTCATGATTGAAATGTTCCTCGATACCAGCTGGCAGGCAGGGGCTCTATGATTTGGCATACTTTGAAAATTGGGGCACACTTCATAAAAGAGGGTGTTTTTTGGATTTGTCACAAGGGCTCTGAGGCTCTTTTTTGGTTGGATTCTTGGGATGGTAATCCTACCATTATTTATATGTATTCTCATTTATAGCCTCTTTATGATAGTTTTGTAGTTGTTGGGTGGACTTCAGTAGGATATTTTAAGACAATTCAGAACTTTGGGTTTGCTTTTGGCTATAGATGGAGGGGTCCTAGTGAGTGGCCGCCGAGGGGTTCTAAGGAGTCTTGACAAGAGTTGGCCCATATTCTTTCTTCTTGGAACTGTAATTCCTTGGAGGGACTAGATATATTAGCATGGGGTAGTGAGTCATTTGGGAAATATTCAATTGCTTATGGCTATAAGAAGTCGGTTCATGAAATTTATGGTGGTGAAGAGGTGCCTTGGTGGAAATATGTTTGGAATTGTTTTCTTGGCCTAAATATAATTTTTCTTGTGCCTAGTGGTTTAAAATCGATGTCTTACTTGGGATAGCTTATGTAAGTGAGGTTTTTGTGGGCCCTCTATGTGTGTTCTTTATTGTAATAGTGAGGAGATTGTCACCCACCTTTTCTTTCAGTGCTCATTCTCTAGGAGGATTTGACACTATTGGTGGGGAAACTTGGAACCGTACCTATTGGCATGTTGCTTCTTTGGTTGAGTTTTGGGACCGCTTGGGCTAGACACCTGTTGGTACTCCTTTTCTTCAAGTTGCCTTGTCTTTGGGTCCAACTTTTATTTTTTGGCACATCTGGTAGGAGAGGAATCAGTAGATTTTCCAAGATGTCAAACTTGTTTCTCAACATGTGTGGTTGAAAATCCTGAATCCTGTTAGGGAGACTCACTTGGCAAAATGTGACCTTGCTAGGGGAATGGCTCCTTGGGATATTGGAATGGAGTTGTCAATTGTCTTGCTAAGTGGGCTTTTGTCGTTATGGAGGGGTGATCTATTGAGGATAGGGGACAACTTTCTTTGGAATTGTCTCATCAGTTGGATCATCTTGTTGATCAGGATAAGTCTTTGTAATCTTTTCTTTGTTGGGCTCTTTGCCTTCTTTTGATGTACTTCTCCTGTTTTGAATCATTTTTTACACCCTTTTTATTGCCAGGTGTCTATTAGCTTTATGTAGCAGTATTTTGATGGAAAAATCCATGCAGTTCCACTCTCACATTCTATTAAAGGTTCTACAGATGCTCCATTGCAAGATTGTTATTTTTGTACATGGCTTTCATACTTTTAGTTTGTTAAAAGCCTTCCTAAGAATGTATGTTGTTCATGTATATTGATGAGAGTTCCCATGTTAAATTGAAGCCTCTTTTAAAATAATATAATGGAACTTGAGGAATTTCCCCCCTTTAAAATATCACACTTTTAAAAATAAATTTATGACCATCATAAATTCATTTTCTAAGTGCCTTTGTAAGTTGAAGCATCAATATTCAATTAAAAATAAGGAACGACGTCTTGAATGCAATCAACTTGCAATCTCTGAATATTTCTTCAAGGACTCATGGAGTAATGTCAGTACAGTTCTTATATGGATTTAATGTGATTTGAAGATACTCAAAGGCCTGTTGGTGTTGGTCATATCCCTGCATGTATATTTGATATACATTAGACACAATAAAGATGCATATCAAATGTTTGAAAATTTTGTGGTATGTATAGAAGGAGTGGCTATATACCCAATTTGTATGCATGTTTAGTCGCTAGCTATTTTTCCCTGGAACAAAATCAGTGTAAAATTATTTGCAATAAACTTGTTAATCTAATTTTATTTAGCATCTAACATAGATTTAATCAAAACGAGAATCTAAAAAATATGCAATCATCATGGTAAAAAATAATGAACACAAACACATGTTAGTTGAGTCAATGGTTTAAGTGTCTATCAGATTTATGTAGTAGTATTATGATGGTAAAATCTATCCAGTTCCATTCTCACGTTGTAATAAGGGGGTTGTACTGCAGCCTCTTGAGATGCTCCATTGCAAGACTGTTATGTACATTTGATTTTTGTTCATGGCTTTACGAATGAGATCTTTTTCTGAGAGTTCCATTACGCATATACTTGTATATCAGCATCTATTTTGCTTGCTCGGTGAAAAAACCCATCAGCCCCACCAACCAAATTTTAAGGCGATAGTTTAAGACCATATTATATAAACCAAATTTTAAGGCAATAGTTTAAGATTTTAGGCTGTAAATTATTTATTATAATTTTTTTTTTAATGAGAATGAATTTTTATAATTGATTAAGATTTAATTATGGTTATATTAATGTTAGCATAAAATGTACAAATTGGTAAGTTTTATTTATTATTTATTATTTTAAAAATTATTATAATTTAGTGGAAAGTGGGGGAAGTGTACAACGTGATAGCGACGTGTTAGTCAATCGCAGCCGTTTATTGCAAAATCGACGGTGTAAAACGCGCGACTAACACGTGTGTTAATCAATCCGATGCGGTTTTGGAGCCAAAATAGACACGTCTGTAATGGCCGAAGTAATTGGTCGCGGTTATTCTGGCTCCAAAACGGACCTTTCGTACAACGTGATAGCGATGTGTTAGCCAATCGCAGTCATTTATTGCAAAATCGACAGTCAATCCGTACTACCATCTTGGAACCAGAATAGACGCGTCCGAGGGTGGTGTCATATCCATCACTAGCAACCTCCAAGTTGGATCGTGTAGGTATGGAGAAATAGGAAATAGCAGTTGCAGGAGAAGTGCCTGCAACAGGTCGCCAATAGGCGAGGCTCAAATTGGGGAGGAATTTACAAACTACAGAGTGAAAAAGAGTGTTAAATTTAAACTGAGGAAAGAGAATGCAGAAGTGGAGATGACATTGAATATTATAGTGAGTCAAATTGAACTATGCACAGAATTTTGGAACATTATTGTTGGCGATTATTTGAATTGTATTTTGTAAATCTTTACAAGAAGGTGTCAACTATATTTTGAAGCACTTATGATGAGCGAAGCATCTAATATGTAATCATCAAGAAGAAGCTGATGATATGTGAAGATTACATCCTGTAGAGGGAGGAGACAAAATGAGGTGAGCCAAAGTGTGCAAAAAATTGTTTTATAGTGTGTGGAAGAGATAGTGTGAAGTGAGTACGGTGGAGAAATATTTAAGTTAAAGGTAGAAGATTTGTTTGGAGTGTAAAGGAAAATAATATACGGGGTAAATTATTGAAAGTAAGAAGTGCAAAGAGAGAGGAAAGGTTGGTGTTACCTTTCATTTGTCTGGTTTTCATTGTGTGAATGTAAGAAATCATTATTATCAGAGTCTGCATCATTCTCTGTTGTGCATTCTTGTTCTATTCCATAAATATGCCAATGTGAGCAACCATCCATGTACAATAGCTTCCAATTTGCAATGATGTGTTCTTTTGATGCACCTATATCTACAGGAATATGACGAAAGGGTTTGTACAAGAGCAACTCACTCCAACAATAGGCTTCAAAGTTGTCATCATCCTCATTTGGAGAGGTTTTAAATTGTGGGTAGATATTGACAATTGCTTGTTTTTGCAGTTTTTTCCATTTATGCTTCTTACGCTGGCTATTGTATGAAAATTGTTGTGTTGGCTGTATCAGTGAGACTTTTTCCAATTCAATAGGCCTTTCCATATAAGCAGAAATATAAGATTTGCAAAGTTCGGCATTGTCATTTTGATTAGTAATACGATGGAGGACCTTCCTACTAACATTAACGTGGATAAAATGGTGGCTACAACTGATCAATGGTAGCTTTTGCAACATATGTCAATTTTCCTGTGCACTAATGTCCCGATCAGCAACTATCCCCGTCATGAATTTTTGGTATGGTAGCAAGATGGTATCTTGAGTATTAGTTGTAGCAACTATTTTTTTTAGCATATCAACATAGCCTTCTGATTTTTGTTTTGTTTTTGAAGCATATTTGGAGATATATTGCAAAACAGGCATTCTGGAACAAAAAGGCTGGCAATCAACATTTGCACGCCATATTGCTAGCATAATTGGGCTATGAATATTTAAACGACTGTCATTTCTTGCTGGTTGATAACATGGCTTGCGGTCAGTATCAATAATCAACGTTGAAAAATCTTGCTTGGGCCAAGGGGCCCTATATCGACAATGGAGGGTTGGGCGTTTTTTTTAAGAAAGTATGAGTAGAGCATTTTGTATGTCGTTGAACAACATTGACCAGTTCCTCATAATCAGAGATAGGGTTAGCAGATAGAATTTTGTTTGTATCAGCCATGCATGGATCAAATAGTGAAGTACTGTGGAGTCTATTGTCTCGGGCAAGTTGGCTACGAGGATTCCATGTTGTAACATACCTATCAAAAAAGGACTTAGCTAATTGGACATCATCATAGTTAGACCAGTCTATATTGTCCATATCAGGTGCATTCGGCAACCACAGAAAGCCATGTATATGTGTGGAGAAGCGATGTTGCCATTCATATTTGTACCAATGGTCTTTTGATTTCAAAACTTTGTCAATAATCTCCTCATGGAATATTGTGAATATGAAATGCAAGAACAACGCTATAACATGTGGATTGTGGACAATGTTTTCTATAAATTTTTTATTTATGGATTGGAATTCTAAAGAGGAGTTGGCTAGAAATAATTTATGTAGTTCTGGCCATTTTGTATCGGCTGCACTCAATGTGAAGAACAATGTAGGTGATCCCAATTGGTGTACCATTGATGTGAGGTCCTTGTGTGATCTATTCCAAAAAGCTCTAGTGCCTCGTAGCGAAGCTGCAAAACGCATTAACTGGTTTGGTAATTGATCAAAAGGTGTAGCCTATAACTGTTCAGGCAAGGCTTGCAACGTAGTTGGGAAGAAGTCTTCTAAGTTGGTCCGTAGGAAAACTGAAGCTGACTGTTGGGAACAGTGTCTCATTATTAGATTGTAAAGCTAATATCTGAACCTAACATGTTGTCCAAGTCTTTGGTCATGATATCTTATCAAGTGCAAAGCATATTCATGCAAGTGAACATGTTTTGTCCTTGGTTGGAGTGGCAGTGCAGATCCATTTGGGAACAATGTTGGGAAAGCCATAGCGAACAAGCCTTCGGTGTTGTATTCATTAATGGGTGAGCAACTTATTTCGGGCCAAGTTGCAACATTTCAATCATCCTTATCTAGGTGCAATATCTTTTTAATGGCATCTAGTTAAGGGGTTGAACATGACAACTTTGGAATGAATGATGATGTGGTCTGTAATTCAACTTCATCATCATTATAGAATGACTCTTGTGTTGGGGAAGGAGGCTGTAGATCAATTCAATTTGGAAGGGCATGCAAAAAAACAGATATATCGGTAGATGTTTATGGCAATAATTCAGCAGCTGCAATGTCAATGATAACATCACTATAGTAGTGGTCATGTTGAATTTTGTAATTCAATGCGTCCATAGCATGGAATCTGTTTACATAACAGTCATATTTTTTGCCTTCGAGATTTGTCCTTCGAATAATTACAATCTCCAAATGTTGGAATTTGTGTGGCAAAGTAGTTGCTATTTCTGAAATGTCTTGTGGGAAATTAATGGTGTGTCCTATATATTTGTACTGACCACCCTTGGCATGGCTAACTTGCAAAACAGGAGCAATCCTTGCTATAAGCATTTCTTCTACCTGTGAAAGTCATTTTAAAACTATGGGTTGTTCACCAGTATCCATATTGTTTGCAATAGAGAATCGGTGAACACCCTGTTCGTTATAGCATCTTGAGCAAATGACGTTAGGTTGAGTTAATTTGACATGCATACCAACATACTTTTCTTTCCAGATTGTACATATGTGTAGATTTGACAAGCTATCTATTCTTGTTCGGAAAGAAGCCAATGCATTTGTAAATTCAGAAGATCTGAAATGGTCTAAGATTGGTATTGTTGTAGCAATAAAAGTTACATTTGTCTACTGATCAATTGGAAAAGGTTGCCTGTAGGGTTTTTCATATTGTGCGACTGACTGGGCGAGCACAGTTCAATGTGGTAGGAGCATATCTGAAGGATGGGTTGCAGATGAGCTTGACAATATTTGAGGTATGGGAATACCAGTAGACTGGGTTGCAACCAGATTTGGCAATGGCTGCAAAGTATTGGAATCCATGTTTTGATTAAGGCGTTTGTATTGCCGCTTTATAGAAATTTCTCTCTATGTTTTGCATAGTAAAGCCTATTTTGTTCTTTCTTTCTATCTTTTTTGAAATCAGATATTTGTGTAGCAGGCTCTTTGGTGATCTGAGAGAAATACAAGAATGGTGGTGTGTTAGAATGAGAAGTATTAAAGGGGAAAAAACAAGTGGAGGGCTATTGAGTGTGAGGCACATTTGGTTGGAAGTGTATTTGCGATGCAAGAATATGAAATAAAGTGAAGAGTCCTCAATTGGTAGAACCCCAATTCCCTTCCAATGGTTCTCCACCCTCCTCCGTCAATTGAAGATGAAGGGAATTCTATTTTATGGATGGCCTAATGATAAGGGGCGCACCTCGATCAAGTGCATTTGTGCAAGGGTGTATATGGGTGTGGTTGCATACTTATATGTATAGAAATGGTATGCAAGGGTGCATTTAAATGGCGCAGTGCATTTATGCAAGGGTACATATAAATGTGGTTGTTTAGATGAATGCAAGGAAATATGTACATACTTATTTATGTATATAGACATATATGTAGTTCAAAATTGTTTATAGTTAGATGTGTACATATGTAAATACATAGACAGAGGAGCATATATATGTATATGCACATACACACATGCATATATTCCTACATAGATATATATAGATAAATAGGTAAATAGTCAGATATATGTAGTTTAGAATACTATATACTTACATATGTGCATATGTAGATAGATAAATATGTTAACATATATATGTATATGTATATGTATATATACTAACATGCATGTGTGTGTGTGTGTGTGTGCGCGCAGAGTTAGATGCATATGTATAAAGATTTATTTAAAGAAGGTAGCATATATGCAATTTAGAATGCCAATCTAATGTCGTTTGACAGGCAGGTCATGAGAACAACCATTATAAAGGAACAATATTAATTTAACAAAGGACATTGCAGAATACAGGTAGCATGGCTATTATTATGGACAGAAGACAAATACATTAATGCCTTAGTTAAGAAAAAAACTGAAAGAATCATATAAAGGTGGGAAAGAAGGATATAGAGTAACAAATGTTTGAAAAGAGTAACTAATCTAAGATATAGATTAACAAAGTTAAATAACAAGAAAAGGAAAAAAATTTGGTGAAAACACATAGCTTAGACGTTGATTCCTTAAGCAAATGTAAATATGAAGTACAAAATCTATTGGGCACGCAAAGAATACCAACAACCTATGGGAGGGCGTGAGGTCTTGTTACAACCAATAAGTTGAAAAGAGATGATAGAAAACATAGATGTGGACAACCATGTTTTTAATTTCTGGTTTTTTCCGAAAATCCTATATGTCTGCACTAAATTAGTAATTCACTATTTCATAGGGAAGTTAATTTTCGAAGAAGTGATTACAATATAACAAAGTTATAATTGAGTAATTTGCAACCATTCTTGTTTTTTATTTGGCAAGATTCTATCACAATGCAATAAAGTTGTAGTTCACAAGTTGCTTTAAATTCTAACCCAATGTGAAATAACACAGATGCAATTTCAGAACGTAGATGAAAGAATACAAGTAGAATGTAAATGTGCATGAACAATCATTGCAAAGATAAACTTGTTGGACCATAATTGGAGGGGTGAATTTGAGTCTCGTAAATTCGTGTAAGAACCTTTTAGTGGAAGACTTATTCTAGTAAAAAGAGGCCTTTGTGAGGTGAAAGTTGCATGAAAATAATACTTACCATTATGGTTGACCAAGTAAAACAAAGACGAAGGAAAAATAGTAATTGTAGGAAGCATTTTAGACAATGGGGAAATTGAATTAATGGTAGTTAATCCTATCACGGCCTCTTCCATTCAAAAGTCCTATCAACGATTCTGGTAACATATAATCTAACAAAGCTTTACAATATAGAAGACCTGCGAACTATGCTGGCAAGGTAGAATATAACAAAAGTGTATTATGGCAGAAATATGTTGTTCAAAAAGCATGAAAGACAGTGAAGACGCTTCAATCGGTTGTGACATTCTTCTATTGTGACATTCTTCTATTTGTATCTCAATTCTTCTGTTTGTTGTGCCTTGTGTTGTCTACTTGGGGATGATGCAAAGCATTGAGATCTCATTTGGTCTCTTCCATGTTGACTCAAAAGACACACATTCCCTTCTTCCAATGTGCTTGTGCTTCCACTACCTTTGGGGGATGAGGTTAATTTAATACAAATATTCAGGATATACATTAATATTAATAAGAGCATACTGACCCCGAAGTTAGTGGAGCCCTTATGTGCTTTATGTTTTATGACCATTATCCTTTGATTTGCCCTTTCTTGCGGGCATATCATTGTGGTAATGTGCTTGTCTTTGGATTCATGCTACCTTAAATAAATCGCTACCTATCAAGCATGTGCAATCATTTTAACATGGGGGCATACACTCTGCTCAATGTTTCACTTTATGCACATACCATAACATATTTCAATACTCAAGTTACTTTGCAAACTAAGCCTTTTTCTTTGTAATTTTGTATTCTTCTTTTTTTCACGACTCAAGTGAACCTTAGCAAGCTAGCAGTCATGATTCTCTCTCTTTTCTCTAATTTCCCTTTTATCTTGATATTGAAGTAGTAAGACATGAAAGACCCTTGGGGGCTTAGTGTGTCTTGTCTCTTTGATGCCTTGATGAAAGTTTTCAATGCAAACCTTTGTACTTTACTATGAGTATGCTTAGTCTCATACTCTCATAGAAGTGGGGGCTAAATGTAGTATCCTAAATTGTACTCGCCACTACAATTTTATCCTCACTTAGGACTCACTTTCATGTTCATCCTCTAAATCTTGATTGAATCTCTGAGTCCACTCACAGTAGTCATCGAACTCAACTTTTCAATTGTCTATGCTTTCCTCCCCCTTAATCTTGGGACCTTGGTGTCCAGGATCAGCGCCATGGCCCTCTCAAAAAGGGCCCATTTTGGGGCCTCATAATAGTCACTCAGTTTGAATGGGAACCTAGATCCCGTGTTGTCCTGTCTCAAAAATTTAATTAATTTTTTACTAGCAAGTATAAAAGAAGGTCTACCCCTCTCATTTTAAACCTAATGAACAAATTGAAGATCTCAATTACACTCTAGAAAATTCAAGTGAGCAAGCAATTAGTCATCTATAAATCATTGGAGTAGAAGTAAAGTCAAGATTCAAGCATTAGAGATGAAATTCATGTTCTATGTTTTATGAAGACTATCTACATGAAACCCTAATTCCCTGTGAAGACAAAAAAAAATCATTAAAGGTACATCATTAGTGTTACATTCATCTTTAGTCTTTACCTCAAAAAGAAAGCTTTTCATTACACTACTTCATTTACATTCCAATTCTATTTCATGGTTAATTCCAAAACTGAGGTTTGACCCAAGGAAAACCCCTATTCCCAAATATTTTCTCTTTTTCACTATGTGTAGGAACAGGTACAAAGTTGCGTTTTAGAGGATCAACAATATTCACAAAGACAAACAAGTTCCCCTTTTGATGGAAAAAAATTCAGAGGACCAAGGGGTCCACCACCATGGTCCTGAAAATTCAGGTTGATTTTTTGGGAACAGATCCAAACCTTCATCTAGTGCTCAAATCCAATTTTGTGGGTCCATTTGACGATTGACACTCACTATTTATGCATAATTGCTTCAATAATCCACCATTATATCCTAATCTTTAATTAATTTGAATTCAATTCAATTCAAGGGAAAGAAGAGCCCCATTTAGGAGGCGTGGAATTAGATCAGAATCTAGCTCTATTAGGCTTAGATCTATCAATTTTCTATCTATCCCTAATGTGATGGTAATTGAGCAAAACATTATTGATCATACTACATCCCTTGATGAAACCCTAATTTTTCACCATTATGAATTTCATTTTCTTTATATACTTTAGCGTGCATATGCATGAAGTTTCATATGACTACTAAATTCAAGGCTAAATGTAGCATCATAAATTATGCTCCATAATGACGCAAGACCAATTTCATACTCTATTTGGCACATTCCTTGGTTTCCACTCCCCTAGTGCATTTTAGGACCATTGCTAGCCTCAAGCCTAAACCTCAACTCAAGCAATATTCTATGATTAGCTCTAGAAGACTTTACCAATGATCGTAATCCTATGGATTTTACCAAATTCCTGAGATAGGAACATGTTTAATATATTAGGCCCATTCTCTTGTATCTTTCCTTTGAACAAGCCAATAGGCATGGATCCCATCACCCAAAACTAGTTTCTTTCCTATTTGGCATGGAATTCTTAGACACGATGTCTGTCAACCTTTATTTGTGTTATGTGTTTTTGGTTTTGATAATTGATCATTCTGTATCATTTTTTTAAATCAAAAATTGACCTTTTGACTCATATATAAACACGAAATTTAGCACTTGAAACTATCTAATGATTTGAATTCTAAGGGGAAAATCTACCAAAATAAAGACGTAGCTCCTCAAATCTAAAAGTGTTCTTGATCTACATACAATTTATATTGTTGTAACTAGCACTTTTGAAGTTATAATGGAAGCTCTTTGAATGTTGACGGATGACTTGGAACTATGCGATCACTTATTTGCCATGAGGGATAAGTTTAATGAAAAACAATAAAAATATTTTTTTGGAAACCTAAATTATTTTATTCTCCTATAAAAAAAATAAAAAGTATGTAATATTTCCCTTACTTACCCAATATAATAATTGGATCACTAACTTGCCACAAGACATAAATTTAGTGGAAAATTATAGAAACAATGCTTTGAATTTTGAAACTAATGATTCACTCTTAAAATAAAATAGTATTTCTCTTACATACCCTTCTTAACAATTCCTTGAAAATTGAAACTATATTCCCTTTTAAATTAAAATAATATTTCTATTGGTAATCAAGCTTAACTATTTGATGGCTCATTGAGAAAAATCATGTCAAATTTTTTAAACTTTTTAAACATTTATTGTCTATACCTACCCACTATCTACTTTGAGTAATTTCCATTTAAAATATTCTAATTTTCCTTGCCTACCAAAGATAACCATTAGATCACTAATTTTCCATGGTGCATAAGTTTAGTGGAAAATTATGGAAACAAATATTTGGAAATTGAAACTATTGATTTTCTTTTAAAATAAAATAAAATAATATTTCTTTTACCTTCATTATGGCTTATTCCAAAATTATTAATCTATTTAATTATTTATTATCTCTACCTAACCTCTATCTACTCTCAGTAATTTTCCTTTTAAATTATTTAGTTCCCTTATCTACACAAGATAACTATTGGATCATTGTTTTGCCACTGGGCAAATTTTAGTTAAAATTTGTAAAAACAACCTTTTGAAAATAGAAACTATTGATTGATTTTTGAAATAAAATAATATTTCTCTTACCTACCCTACTTAACCATTAGATTACATATTAAAAAAAATCTTACTAAAATTACTAATTTTCCAAGGGACATAAGTTTAGTGGAAAATGATAAAACCAACTTTTTGAAAATTGAAATTGTTGAATGGCTCCAAATGAGATCACCAAGGATCAAGTTTTGAACCTATGGAAAGCACTGACAAGGTATATAAGTTAAAAAATAAATAATTTAAATATTTAAAATTAATATTTTTTTTTAAAGAAAAAAAAATCACAATTCTTATTGGTGAAGAAACAATTGAATAATAATGAGTTAAGAAAAATTGAGTGCAATAATACAACAAGTACTAATAAGTTACCAAGGAACAATTGAATAACAATGACTTAAGAAAATTTGACTGCAATAATACAACAAGTACTAATAAGTTACCTTCATACACTATAATTCCAATATTACCTTTATCCAATCCTAAGGGTTGACATTGGAGATACAAATAAGTGATACCAAAATTACCCTTAATAACCATCCAATTATTAATTTGCCACACTGCATAAGTTTAGTGGAAAATTATAGAAACAATTTTTTGATAATTGAAACTATTGATTTGATTTAAAAATAATAATAATATTTCTTTTGCCTACTCTTCCTCAATATTAGATGAAATATTTGGAAAAAATCATACTAAAATTACCCTTACCTACCCAAGATAACCATTGGATCACTATTTTGCCTGGAGGCATAAGCTTGATGGAATATTATAGTAACAACTTTTTGGAAATTGAAACTATTAATTCACTTTTAAAATAAAATAATATTTTTCATACCTACCCTTTTAACAATTGGATGGCTTTTTGGAAAGAAAACTATATTAAAACTCATTGCATTTTAAAACTTGTAGTCTAACTCATGCTCATGCATATGCAAAAAGTACTACCCTTAGTTGTCCTTGGTGACAAAAAGGGTGCCATTTTGTTATCAGCAACTTGTAATATATTTGTAAAATGTTTTGAGCGTTAAAATAAAACAAAAGTATTTTGTTGGAAGTAAATTAAAACTCTTTCAAAACTTTTTCTCCGGCTGAGTTTATCAAACCCTAATACATCCACCGCCATGAGTTTCACTCTAGCAGTTACAGGGCAAAATATTGTTAGATTTTGGTTATAGGTTTTTGGTATGACAATCCGCAAGGTTAAATGAGTCGAATGGTTGTCTTAGTTGCCGATTTCAATGGGATTTTGTGCAGATATTTAGGATTTCATTCTCCGGTACATCTCTTCAAAAAAACAGGTAATATTGTTTCAAAATACTCTCATTCTTGCAGTTTTCAGGGAGATATCTAAGATTATTTGAATTATAAATGATAAATAATTCAAAGATTAGTTGGTTGCTTTGAAACTTTTCAACGTTCTGTTATTTCTGAAAATTTCAATTAAAAAAAAAAAAGATTTAACAGCTGCAAGGTTTTATGTTTTTTAATGAAATCGTTTTTGTTGATTTCGTTACAAAGAGGATAATTTCTTTTCTTTACAAAGAACAGGTTAGTCGATTGATTAAACCCTAACCCAGTGTGGGTAACCATATACGAGGGTTACTCTTGAAGACACTCTTTGATCATGTTCTGAAGAGCACATTGAAATTATATAAGTTTTTGGAAACAGGACTTTTATGAAAAAAACACAGAGAGAGAGAGATAGAGAGACTTGAATAAGAAAATTAGTAAAAAGAAGATTGACAGACATTTTGTTTTTCATAGTGTTCTAGACTATTACTCTGTTTTGCATAGTACTTGATGCCACTGCGGTTGGAGTTATTATTATTATCCGGAGATTGAGTGTACATTGTTGCAATTTTTTTTAGTGGGAATCAGATTGAGATATTATTATACTCGCTCCAACCATTGATAGTTTTGTGACTGCAGAACATAGTGCAGTCATAAAGGTACCAGTGATTGTAGCTTGAGTTGGCAATTTTTGATGTTGTATAAGGAAGAGGGGTTGGTGCTCCTTGAGGCCTTGTGGCTTCTAAATTTTGTGTACTGAGTTGGTGTGAAATAATACAAGGAATCTTTTATCGAGTGGTTTTTCTACCCCAAGAGGGTTTTCCACCCATGAAAATTATGGTGTTATGTGTCCAATCTTGTCTCATTTTGTTTCACATGCTCTGATACTTTAGATCTTTTATTATTTTTTTCTTTCTCTCTCTACTATGTACAAATCATTTTTAGATGTTGCGTGTTTTGTGAAAAGTGGCAAAATCATCTTGTTTTCAGAAATCTTAAATCAAAGATTATCTGTCTATCATTTGAATGGTCATTTTACATGCTTTGTTAACAGTGTTGTTTTTACAATGTTTTGTCATATTTGGGTAAACTTACAACTCATGTGATTAATGTCATCCAAGATAGCCCTTTTCAAAAAAAAAAATTGAGTCAAAATTGTGACACTCTGATTCACCCCCCCCTCTCAGAGTGTCTCCACTTCCAACAAAAAGGAGCACAAGAGAAAGATGGGTTTTGAAAGGATTTTTCGATAGATGTTTTTAAGTTGATCTCTTCTACATTTTGATAAAAGAGGTTTATTATCTCATAAATTTGCAGGTCAGTAAATAACTCTTCAAAATGAGTTCTTTTCCTTCTTTTTAGACTTTATAATCATAATCTTTCATTTCCTTATTTTTGGCTTTACAATGATAGTCTTTTATTTTCCCCCTTTTTTTGGCTTATTATGTGAAATTAGGTTTTGTTTGTTTTATATGCAAACAAAAAATTCTAAACAAATAATCTAATACATAGATAATTTGAGATTTTCACTGTTTGAGAGATTGTTGAGAGAGATCTGAAATATTGAATGAACAGTATATACAATAGCACTCAAAAAATATTTTATCAATTCATAAATATACTAAATTTTTTCACCATTAAAGAATCATGTAATCATAAGAAATGATAACAAATTTTAAATCTAAATTTAATTTTATATTAGATCTCACCAATAATCTATCTTTATGTACATTTCAACCATTGTATTCTCCAGCTCATCCTTGTTTCTACTCATCGTGCTTCCAGATCCTTCATGCAATCATTTGACAAGGTTTAGCAGCAGAAAATAAATGGAGAACAAAGAAGGACCAAGTATCCATAATAGATCTATAAATTTATATGTTTTTATGAATTTTATTAGATTCATATTATATTGAATCCCGTTCATCTATTTGTATTTTTTTTAATCTTGTAATGCATTGATTCATATTGAATGTCATCCAGGAAAGAAAAAGGATGCAAGAAGATCGTGATTCTGTATACTGCAAAAGACTTAAAAGCTGGGAAAACTAATTGGAAAAAGAAAAGGATGCAAGAAGATCGTGATTCTGTATACTGCAAAAGACTCAAAAGCTGGGAAAACTAATTGGATGATGCATCAATACCATCTTGGTACTGAGAAGGCTGAAAAGGAAGGCGCGTTCCTTGTGTCAAAAGTATAACCCCACTTCCTTCTCGTCTTCATCTGTACCGAGATGATACTCATGCATCACCCAGTTAGTTTTCTCTGTATATAAAAGCATTGAGAGCATGTGTGCTTCCTGACCATCGTTGAAGAGGATGGGTGTTTCCATTGGATCAAGATCAAATAAGTTGGATGACAAGATTTCTGCAAAGGTAAATCATCAAATTCCTTTTAACAATTTTTTTCACTGGATTATAAAATCATTGCATTATAAAATCTATTTATAATAATATAGATTTGTCTATTCGTGTGCAGAAAGAAAAAGTGGACAGAAAGAAGAAGTGAAGAGAACCTTGGAATTATTTCATCTACATCTTGATAAAGGAGGTTAATTATATATAGACCAAGAAACAACCGTCATTCTTTATATTAGGTTTTTAAGAGAGAACAACAATAATAATATGTGTAGGAAAAATGTCATTAGCCTTTCTAAATGCATAACAACTCTAATGTTGTATTAAGGGTTCTACAGATGCTCCATTGCAAGACACTACTACTTTTAGTTTGTGAAAAGCCTTCCGAAGAATTTATGTTGTTGTATATTGATGAGAGTGCCCACGTTAAATTGAAACCTCTTTGAAAACAATATAATGGAACCTGAGGAATTCCCCCTTCTAAAAATAAATCTATTACCATCATAAATTGATTATGTAAGTGCATTTGTAAGTTGAAACATCAATATTCAGTTACAAGTAAGGAATGACGTCTTGAATGCAATCAACTTGCACTTTCTGAATATTTCTTCAAGAACTCATGGAGTAATGCCAGTACAGTTCTTAGATGGAAGTAATGTGAGTACAGTTCTTAGATGGAAGTAATGTGATTTGAAGATACTGAGGCCTGTTAGTGTTGGTCATATCCCTGCATGCATATTTGATATGCATTAGGTAATAGACACAATAAAGATGTATATAAGATGATTGAAAATTTTGTGGTATGTCTAGAAATGACTGAGGAGGGGCTATATACCCGATTTGTATGTATGTTTACCCACTGTATTCATGATTTTAATACATAGTCTCAACAACATTCACTCTTTAGCTATCAATTCATTTTCTCACAGCTCTATTGATATTCATGTCTCTCTTTTTACTAAAGCATGTATTGTAATAATGTGATGCTGCCAAAAAGGTTGCCCACTTGAAAATGCTCTTGGACCATTTGGGAAATGCCCCTTGTATGGTGGCATGGCATGAGTGTTGTTAGATTATTCTACCTCCCATGACCGCTCTCTGTCTCGTGACCACTCTCTACCTCGGGGCCGATGGTGCGGTTGCAACTCCTCTGCTCCTCGCTCACAACTCCCATGGGCACAGTTTTCTCACCACTAGTCCTGTAGTGGTAGTGACTTCAATCAGTGTTGCTCAGCCTCTACGCCATGTCGTGGATCTGCTTCCGGGTGGGGTACAAGGGGTGTTGATTTTCTTGCTGCTGGTGGTTCTAGTTGGTCGAATACCAGCAGAGATTTTACCTGGCTTGGCTCTTCCAAAGGGTTCTCCTGGCTTGCTTTGGCTATTTCTCTGACCAGGAAGGAGAAGGAGAATGAAGAGAGGACAACTGAAGAAGGGTGGTTCCTCTCGGACAACAACCCTGACCCTGCTTCAATGTATGGGATCCTAAGGATGATCGTGATCCACCTCCATTTTCTATTCTTATTTCTTTAGTGGCTTATCAGTTTTTATTTATTTGTTTCTAATTTCAGGGGTTGCCTGTGTTTTTTTTATGTTTTAGTGCTATGTTTGGGTGCTACCCATATGACTCCTAAGGGGTGATCTCACATCTCCCTTTTTTTTTTTGCGGATAGTGTACTATTAAATAATTTTATTAGAGATGCCTATTCATCAAAAACAAAAAAAGCTGTCAAATTTTTGAGTCAATTAAATTTAAGGAAAAAAATTCTACAATTTAGAAACTTAAAAATCACAATTCTTATTGGTTAAGAAAAACTGATTGCAATAGTGCTAGTCTAACGGAAATATAATAAGTTAGCTTCATACAATATAATTTATGCATAACTTTAACATTGAAGATATGAATAAGTTATACCAAAATTACCCTTACCCACCCAAGATATGAATAAGTTACCTTCAAACACTATAATTTATCCATAACCTTTAACATTGGTGCATCTTAAGGGCTAAGGGCTAGATAGCAATTTCCCCCAAGATAACCATGAGATCACTAATTTTCCATGGGGCATAAGTTTAGTGGAAAATTATAGAAACAACATTTTGAAAATGGAAACTATTGATTGACTTTAAAATAAAATAATATTTCTCTTACCTACCCTTCTTAACCATTAGATGGATTTTTGGGAAAAACAATATTAAAATTATCCTTACCTATCCAAGATAACCATCAGATAATTGATTTTCCACAAAGGCATAAGTTTAGTGGAAAATTATAGAAATGACTTTTTGAAAATTGAAACTATTGATTCACTTTTAAAATTAAAAAAAAAAATTCTTTTACTCACCCTTCCTAACCATTTGATGAATTTTTGGAAAAAAATATGCCAAAATTAACCTTAATTATGCAAGATAACCATAGGATCACTAATTTGCCACCTGGCATAAGTTTAGTGGAAAATTATAGAAACAACTTAAATTTGAAAATTGAAACTATTTATTGGTTTTGAAAATAAAATAATTTTTCACTTACCTACCTTTCTTAACCATTGGATGACTTTTTGGAAAAAAAATTGTACCAAGATTATTAAACTATTTATTCATTAATTACCTCTACCTACCCACTATCCACTTTGGGTGATTTCCATTTAACCATTCACCTATTTATTTTGCTCCATACATCCAATTTCTCTAATGTGTCATTTGTCTCCTTTTCTTTTCTATATCATCTTATTGATATGGGCATATTATTTTTAGTTTCTATATGGCCTACAATCTTTCATTCTTCGAAATGACCTTCTACACTTTAATTTGCTGTAATTTTCCCAACACGGAAGGAGAAGAGGAGAAGAAGAGAAAGATGGGTTTTCTAAGAATTCTTCCATAGATATTTTGAAGTTGAGAATGGAAATTATTTCCTCTGCATTTATAAAGAAGAGGTTTATCGATTCATAAATTTGCAAGTCAGTAAATAGTTCTTTGAATTCTTTGAATTCTAAGTTAATTTCCTCCGTTTTACGTTTTACAATCATAATATTTTATTTCCTTCTTTTTGGCTTTACAATGATAGTCTTTCATTTTCCCCTTTTTGGCTTACTATGTGGCATTAGGTTTTGTTTTTGTTGTTTTGTATGCAAACAACAAATCTAATATTACATAGATAAATTAGGTTTTAACTCTTGATTATTTGATAAAGGATAGCTAAGAAACATCTGAAATATTGAATGAAAAATATATACAATAAAATTCAAAAAGTCCATCCATTTTTATTTTTTTATCCTATTCATATTAACTCTTGATTATTTTATCTGATTTATATTGTATTGAATCCAGTCCATCCATTTATATTTTTTTATCCTAGAATTATTATAATTCTTATACTCTACTTTTAATTTTCCCATGCATGAATTCTTATTGAATCCCATATCCTTAATGGAAAATAGGAAACAAAAAGGATGCAAGAAGATTGTGGTTCTGTATACTATTGCAAAGAGCTCAAAAGCCCAGAAAATCGATTGGATGATGCATCCGTACCATCTGGTTGAAGGGGAGGGATGTTTGTTGTTAATAAAATATCTTTTATCCTTCCTTTTCATCTTCATCAGATGCATCACCCAGTTAGTTTTCTAGGTAGATGAAAGCATTTAGAGAATGTGTGTTTCCTGAACGTCGTTGAAGAGGATGGGATTTTCCATTGGATCACGATCATATGATTTCTGTAAAGGTCAATCTTCTAATTCGTTTTAACAATTTTTAAATCATTTTCTTAGTACATTTGAAAATCACTGCATTATAAAACCTATTTATACTAACTTATATAGCTTTGTCTATTCATGTGCAGAAATAAGTGGTGAGAACCTTGGAGTTATTTCATCTTATATAACAAGAAACGACGTCATTCTTTATATTAGGTTTTTAAAGAGAGGATGACAATAATAATATTTGTAATTGAAAGATTAGCCTTTCTAAATGCATTAACAACTGCTACTGTGTAGTAGTGATCATTGTCTTATTTTACAATGATGGCTGAAATAATACCATGGATCTCTACTAATGAATTAGTAGACAAAAGAAGTGGATAAGAAATTTTATCAACTTTTTTTAAAAGATCAAGAAACTTTATTAGGTTTCTGATTTTTAATAATAGAGAATAATATTATATTATTTTTATTTGCAAAAGTAGCTTTTGTCATATTTGGTGATCCATGATTTATTTTACTATGATCTCATTAAATAAGTAACAGGTAATGTCGCTCTACAAGTTTTGGATTTTCAATGGAGATAGTAAAATGTTCTTCTAATTCCTCTCGAAGAGATAGTTAGAGCTTTAAATTGGGTTTTCCTTGAACAAAGATTGATCCGATCTTTTGACATCATATTTAACTAATAACTGAAATTTGAGAACACAACGTACTTCAATTAATTGTAAAGTTGAAATTTTGAGAACATGGTTATGGCAGGGAAAAAAAAGGGATGGCTTTTTTCTATATTTTTGAATCGGGGATGTTTCAAATGGTTAGACTGGAACTGCATGGTAAAGTTTGAGAATAGCTTTATAGATATTTAATTTTCCGCAAGAATGTTAGTTCAGTCAATGGTTTAAGTGTCTATCAGCTTTGATTCATTAAAAAACGCGAATGGAGAGTGCGAAGGTCGTCTTTGCGGGCTAGGGTTTTACCCCAGCCTGCATGTTCGTTTTCTGCCAGTGTGGTGTGCTCGGAGAGTGTTTGGGTGCTGCGATTTGGCGTGGGTTTCTTCTGTGTTGTGGAGTTTCTGTAGGGGATGGATTTGTGCCAGTTAAACCTCGTTCTAAAGGCAGGAGGCAAAAGCAGTCTCTCAAGCATAGGCAGAATGAGCAGGATTTTAATCATTTTGAGGTTTTGGCATTGGAGGAAGGGATTCCAATGGAAGTATCTTCTAGAGCAGTGGGCTTGGGAAGGACTGAGGGGGTGGATGGTTATGTCCCGACTTCTCAGGCACCCCAGTTACCTCTAGAAATTTCTCTTGGTCAGTAGACACACAAATCTGATGATTCTAGTATCTTGCAGGATGATGTGGTTTTGGCAGACTTGGCCAAAAAGGTTTCGAAATCTAGCAAGAGCAAAGGTTCTTCTCAAGCTTTGGGTTTGCTTCAGCAGCCTCATAAGAGGAGTGCATTGGAAACCCCTAAAGGAGGTCGTAAAACAGATCAGGAGAAGTTTCATTCAGTTGGGGATTTGTTAGTGGAGTCTGGGTTGGTGAAGACTACTGACTCCCACTTTCCACATTCTCTTAAATGATTATTCTTTCTCGGAATGTGCGGGGATTGAATAGCTCCTCCCATCAAAAAACTATTCGTGATTTGGTGGGTGTTCATTTTCCATATATATTTTGCATTCAAAAGACAAAGCTTTATGTTGATCTTATGTTTCAGTAAGCTTCAACAATGTGGTGTTACGGCCAGTTATGGCCAGTGTCAGTGTATTGATTCTTCAAGTTGTTCAGGCAGATTAGCTCTCTTTTGGGATTCGCGTAAGGTTACTCCTCTTTGGTGGCTCTCTAGTCAATTTTCTTTTTCCTTGGTTGCCTCTAGTTTGGAGTCCAGTGACATTTTTCTGGTTACTAATGTCTATGCTCCCATTGATATTCGAGGAAAATCCTAGTTGTGGTCTCATCTTAGGCATATTCGGTCTGGTACTCATTTCCTACCTTGGGTTCTTGCTGGTGAATTTAACTCTATCCTAAGCTTAGCTGAGAAGAGGGGCGGATAGGCCAGATTGGATCCTTCCTCCATTCTCTTTCAGGATAATGTAGATTTTCTGGGCCTAGTTGATGTCAAGCCGTTTAATGGCATCTTTACTTGGACCCATCAGCGGTGTGGAGCAGATACTATTTCTGAGAGACTATACATATTTTGGGTCTCTTTCTTTTGGGTAGGGGATAGGGTGTTGTCTAGCTCAAAGATCCTACGCTGGCAGGGTTCTGATCATTGGCCAATTAAGTTTTCTATTGGGTTTTTTTGTGGTCATCGAAATACTCCATTCAAGTTCCAACTAATGTGGCTCCGAGAGGCTTCTCTCCATGATCTCATGGCTCGTTGGTGGCATGATGGGGTACCTGCCTATGGTACATCTATGTATACTTTTGTTAAGGAGTTGCAATTTGTGAGATATCAACTAAAGAAATGGAGCAGGGTGTGTTCTATCTTGAAGGAAAAGAGGTTCTCAGGAGTGCATTGATGCTATTACTCGGCATATTCGTGAATTTGGTTTCACTGAAGTTTTGGGATCTGCTGAGTCTCGGGCCTTGAAGGATTTGGAACAGTGGGAGCTTCAAGAGGAGATCTTTTGGAAGCCAAAAGATCGAAATGATTGGCTTCAAGCATGTGACCATAATAATACTTTTTTCCATTAATTTGTCCAGGCTTGTCGGTAGAGGAGCATGATATCCTCCCTAATCAATTCGGTTGGCATTCAGTTGACCTCCCTTCCGGCTATATCATGTGAGGCATATCAATTTTATTCAGCCCTTTTCTTAGATGATATGCCCCCTGCTTCTATGGAGGAGAACCAAATCTTGGCTTGTATCCCCTCTTTGGTCACTAATATGATGAATGAGTCTCTCATGCATCGAGTGACTTTGTCAGAACTTGAAGAGGTTGTTTTTGGTATGGCTAAAGGCAAAGCTCTTGGCCTAGATGGTTTTCCTATTGATTTTTTTCAAGATTTTTGGGACATCATCAATTTGGATTTGTTAGCAGCTATCCAAGAATCTCATTGTAGCAAGCAAATGCTTCGAAACTTGAATTCTAACATCCTGGTTCTTATTCCTAAAAAGGAGGGTGCCAATCAACTTGAGTTCTTTAGACACATTGCTGTCTGCAATGTTGTGTATAAAATTATCACTAAATTGATTGCTGAAAGACTAAAAATTTGGCTTCCTTCATTAATCTCTGATGAGCAAGGAGGTTTTGTGGTTGGCAGACAAATTTTCAATGGGGTTGTTATTTCTTCTAAAGCCATTCATTCTGTGGCAACATCTAGGGAAAGGTCTATGTTTATCAAATTGAACATGGCTAAAGCTTATGATAGGGTTAGATGGAGCTTTTTGTGTCAAATTCTCTTGGCCTTTGACTTCAATTTGCAGTGGGTCAGTTGGATTATGAGTTGTGTGACCTCTCCTTCCTTCTATGTTTTTATCAATGCTGAGCCATCACAATTATTTGGTTCTTCAAGGGGTTTGAGGCAAGGTGATCCTCTCTCCTTATTTGTTTATCATCATGGTTGAAGGCTTGGGACTTTTCATCAAGTCTCAGGTTGCTCAAGGGGTGATCAGGGGGTGGAGGTGGGGTATTGGATTTCCTAAGCTTTCACATCTCTAGTTTGTGGATGATGCAACTCTTATTGGGGTTTCTCCTCTTCAGGAGGTTGAGTCAATTAGGAAGTTGTTGGATGTCTATTTAGCTGCTTCAGGGAAGCAGGTGAATGAGCTTAAGTATTCAATCTATTTCTTCAATACCCCCGATGCTATCCAAAGGAGAATTGCTAATACTCTAAGGTTCCAAATTGGTTCTCTTCCTTTCATCTATCTGAGTATTCCTATTGTTTTTGGTCGACAACCTAGACCCTTTTGGCAAGGGTTGTTGGATAAGCTGCGATGAAAGGTTAACCATCAGAATCATAGGTGGCTTTCTACTTTTGCTTGTGTTACTCTTCTTCAATCTGTGATTCAGGCTCTTTCTATTTATAGGGGTTTTGTTTAGGTTGCTCCAAGGTATTTCCTTAAGGAATTCGATGCTTTGTCTCGTCAATTCCTTTGGAGTGGTAACTTGCACTCTTCTAAATGGAGTTTGGTTAAGTGGGAGCTAGTTTGCCAACCTAAAAATGAGGGTGGCATTGGTCTTCTCTCAACGGTTTTGAACAATCAGGCTTTGGCGGCAAAATTTTACTCGAGGTGGTGTACCAACCGACATCAATTGTGGGCTCGTATCCTTACTTATAAGTATTTGGGTACCATTCATGATTGAAATGTTCCTCGATACCAGCTGGCAGGCAGGGGCTCTATGATTTGGCATACTTTGAAAATTGGGGCACACTTCATAAAAGAGGGTGTTTTTTGGATTTGTCACAAGGGCTCTGAGGCTCTTTTTTGGTTGGATTCTTGGGATGGTAATCCTACCATTATTTATATGTATTCTCATTTATAGCCTCTTTATGATAGTTTTGTAGTTGTTGGGTGGACTTCAGTAGGATATATTAAGACAATTCAGAACTTTGGATCTGCTTTTGGCTATAGATGGAGGGGTCCTAGTGAGTGGCCGCCGAGGGGTTCTAAGGAGTCTTGACAAGAGTTGGCCCATATTCTTTCTTCTTGGAATTGTAATTCCTTGGAGGGACTAGATATATTAGCATGGGGTAGTGAGTCATTTAGGAAATATTCAATTGCTTATGGCTATAAGAAGTCGGTTCATGAAATTTATGGTGGTGAAGAGGTGCCTTGGTGGAAATATGTTTGGAATTGTTTTCTTGGCCTAAATATAATTTTTCTTGTGGCTAGTGGTTTAAAATCGATGTCTTACTTGGGATAACTTATGTAAGCGAGGTTTTTGTGGGCCCTCTATGTGTGTTCTTTGTTGTAATAGTGAGGAGATTGTCACCCACCTTCTCTTTCAGTGCTCATTCTCTAGGAGGATTTGACACTATTGGTGGGGAAACTTGGAACCGTACCTATTGGCATGTTGCTTCTTTGGTTGAGTTTTGGGACCGCTTGGGCTAGACACCTGTTGGTACTCCTTTTCTTCAAGTTGCCTCGTCTTTGGGTCCAACTTTTATTATTTGGCACATCTGGTAGGAGAGGAATCAGTAGATTTTCCAAGATGTCAAACTTGTTTCTCAACATGTGTGGTTGAAAATCCTGAATCCTGTTAGGGAGACTCACTTGGCAAAATGTGACCTTGCTAGGGGAATGGCTCCTTGGGATATTGGAATGGAGTTGTCAATTGTCTTGCTAAGTGGGCTTTTGTCTTTATGGAGGGGTGATCTATTGAGGATAGGGGACAACTTTCTTTGGAATTGTCTCATCAGTTGGATCATCTTGTTGATCAGGATAAGTCTTTGTAATCTTTTCTTTATTGGGCTCTTTGCCTTCTTTTGATGTACTTCTTCTGTTTTGAATCATTTTTTACACCCTTTTTATTGCCAGGTGTCTATTAGCTTTATGTAGCAGTATTTTGATGGAAAAATCCATGCAGTTCCACTCTCACGTTCTATTAAGGGTTCTACAAATGCTTCATTGCAAGATAGTTATTTTTGTACATGGCTTTCATACTTTTAGTTTGTTAAAAGCCTTCCTAAGAATGTATGTTGTTCATGTATATTGATAAGAGTTCCCATGTTAAATTGAAGCCTCTTTGAAAATAATATAATGGAACTTGAGGAATTTCCCCCCTTTAAAATATCATACTTTTAAAAATAAATTTATGACCATCATAAATTCATTTTCTAAGTGCCTTTGTAAGTTGAAGCATCAATATTCAATTAAAAATAAGGAACGACGTCTTGAATGCAATCAACTTGCAATCTGTGAATATTTCTTCAAGGACTCATGGAGTAATGTCAGTACAGTTCTTATATGGATTTAATGTGATTTGAAGATACTCAAAGGCCTGTTGGTGTTGGTCATATCCCTGCAAGTATATTTGATATGCATTAGACACAATAAAGATGCATATCAAATGTCTGAAAATTTTGTGGTATTTATAGAAGGAGTGGCTATATACCCAATTTGTATGCATGTTTACTCTCTAGCTATTTTTCCCTGGAACAAAATCAGTGTAAAATTATTTGCAATAAACTTGTTAATCTAATTTTATTTAGCATCTAACATAGATTTAATCAAAACGACAATCTAAAAAATATGCAATCATCATGGTAAAAAATAATGAACACAAACACATGTTAGTTGAGTCAATGGTTTAAGTGTCTATCAGATTTATGTAGTAGTATTATGATGGTAAAATCTATCCAGTTCCATTCTCACGTTGTAATAAGGGGGTTGTACTGCAGCCTCTTGAGATGCTCCATTGCAAGACTGTTATGTACATTTGATTTTTGTTCATGGCTTTACGAATGAGATCTTTTTCTGAGAGTTCCATTACGCATATACTTATATATCAGCATCTAGTTTGCTTGCTCGGTGAAAAAACCCATCAGCCCCACCAACCAAATTTTAAGGCGATAGTTTAAGACCATATTATATAAACCAAATTTTAAGGCAATAGTTTAAGATTTTAGGCTGTAAATTATTTATTATAATTTTTTTTTTTAATGAGAATGAATTTTTATAATTGATTAAGATTTAATTATGGTTATATTAATGTTAGCATAAAATGTACAAATTGGTAAGTTTTATTTATTATTTATTATTTTAAAAATTGTTATAATTTAGTGGAGAGTGGGGGAAGTGTACAACGTGATAGCAACGTGTTAGTCAATCGCAGCCGTTTATTGCAAAATCAACGGTGTAAAACGCGCGACTAACATGTGTGTTAATCAATCCGATGCAGTTTTGGAGCCAAAATAGACACGTCTGTAATGGCCGAAGTAATTGGTCGTGGCTATTCTGGCTCCAAAACGGACCTTTCGTACAACGTGATAGCGATGTATTAGCCAATCGCAGTCGTTTATTGCAAAATCGACGGTCAATCCATACTGCCATCTTGGAACTAGAATAGACGCATCCGAGGGTGGTGTCATATCCATCACTAGCAACCTCCAAGTTGGATCGTGTAGGTGTGGACAAATAGGAACTAGCAGTTGCAGGAGAACTGCCTGCAACAGGTCGCCGATAGGCGAGGCTCAAATTGGGGAGGAATTTACAAACTACGAAGTGAAAAAGAGTGTTAAATTTAAAATGAGGAAAGAGAATGCAGAAGTGGAGATGACATTGAATGTTATAGTGAGTCAAATTGAACTATGCACAGAATTTTGGAACATTATTGTTGGCGATTATTTGAATTGTTTTTTGTAAATCTTTACAAGAAGGTGTCAACTATATTTTGAAGCACTTATGATGAGCGAAGCATCTAATATGTAATCATCAAGAAGAAGCTGATGATATGTGAAGATTACATCCTGAAGGGGGAGGAGACAAAATGAAGTGAGCCAAATTGTGCAAAAAATTGTTTTATAGTGTGTGGAAGAGATAGTGTGAAGTGAGTACGGTGGAGAAATATTTAAGTTAAAGGTAGAAGATTTGTTTGGAGTGTAAAGGAAAACAATTTACGAGGTAAATTATTGAAAGTACGAAGTGCAAAGAGAGAGGAAAGGTTGGTGTTACCTTTCATTTGTCTGGTTTTCATTGTGTGAATGTAAGAAATCATTATTATCAGAGTTCGCATCATTCTCTGTTGTGCATTCTTGTTATATTCCATAAATATGCCAATGTGAGCAACCATCCATGTACAATAGCTTCCAATTTGCAATGATGTGTTCTTTTGATGCACCTATATCTACAGGAATATGACGAAAGGGTTTGTACAAGAGCAACTCACTCCAACAATAGGCTTCAAAGTTGTCATCATCCTCATTTGGAGAGGTTTTAAATTGTGGGTAGATATTGACAATTGCTTGTTTTTGCAGTTTTTTCCATTTATGCTTCTTACGCTGGCTATTGTATGAAAATTGTTGTGTTGGCTGTATCAGTGAGACTTTTTCCAATTCAATAGGCCTTTCCATATAAGTAGAAATATAAGATTTGCAAAGTTCGGCATTGTCATTTTGATTAGTAATACGATGGAGGACCTTGCTACTAACATTAACGTGGATAAAATGGTGGCTACAACTGATCAATGGTAGCTTTTGCAACATATGTCAATTTTCCTATGCGCTAATGTCCCGATCAACAACTATCCCCGTCATGAATTTTTGGTATGCTAGCAAGATGGTATCTTGAGTATTAGTTGTAGCAACTATTTTTTTTAGCATATCAACATAGCCTTCTGATTTTTGTTCTATTTTTGAAGCATATTTGGAGATATATTGCAAAACAGGCATTCTGGAACAAAAAGGTTGGCAATCAACATTTACACGCCATATTGCTAGCATAATTGGGCTATGAATATTTAAACGACTGTCATTTCTTGCTGGTTGATAACATGGCTTATGGTCAGTATCAATAATCAACGTTGAAAAATCTTGCTTGGGCCAAGGGGCCCTATATCGACAATGGAGGGTTGGGCCTTTTTTTTTAAGAAAGTATGAGTAGAGCATTTTGTATGTCGTTGAACAACATTGACCAGTTCCTCATAATCAGAGATAGGGTTAGCAGCCAGAATTTTGTTTGTATCAGCCATGCATGGATCAAATAGTGAAGTACTGTGGAGTCTATTGTCTCGGGCAAGTTGGCTACGAGGATTCCATGTTGTAACATACCTATCAAAAAAGGACTTAGCTAATTGGACATCATCATAGTTAGACCAGTCTATATTGTCCATATCAGGTGCATTCGGCAACCACAGAAAGCCATGTATATGTGTGGAGCAGCGATGTTGCCATTCATATTTGTACCAATGGTCTTTTGATTTCAAAACTTTGTCAATAATCTCCTCATGGAATATTGTGAATCTAAAATGCAAGAACAACGCTATAACATGTGGATTGTGGACAATGTTTTCTATAAATTTTTTATTTATGGATTGGAATTCTAAAGAGGAGTTGGCTGGAAATAATTTATGTAGTTCTGGCCATTTTGTATCGGCTGCACTCAATGTGAAGAACAATGTAGGTGATCCCAATTGGCGTACCATTGATGTGAGGTCCTTGCGTGATCTATTCCAAAAAGCTCTAGTGCCTCGTAGCGAAGCC
>NC_081409.1:749288734-749330097 GCF_030272615.1 Cryptomeria japonica
CCCATAGGTTGTTGGTATTCTTTGCGTGCCCAATAGATTTTGTACTTCATATTTACATTTGCTTAAGGAATCAACGTCTAAGCTATGTGTTTTCGCCAAATTTTTTTCCTTTTCTTGTTATTTAACTTTGTTAATTTATATCTTAGATTAGTTACTCTTTTCAAAGATTTGTTACTCTATATCCTTCTTTCCCACCTTTATATGATTCTTTCAGTTTTTTTCTTAACTAAGGCATTAATGTATTTGTCTTCTGTCCATAATAATAGCCATGCTACCTGTATTCTGCAATGTCCTTTGTTAAATTAATGTTGTTCCTTTATAATGGTTGTTCTCATGACCTGCCCGTCAAACGACATTAGATTGGCATTCTAAATTGCATATATGCTACCTTCTTTAAATAAATCTTTATACATATGCATCTAACTCTGCGCGCACACACACACACACACACACATGCATGTTAGTATATATACATATACATATACATATATATGTTAACATATTTATCTATCTACATATGCACATATGTAAGTATATACTATTCTAAACTACATATATCTGACTATTTACCTATTTATCTATATATATCTATGTAGGAATATATGCATGTGTGTATGTGCATATACATATATATGCTCCTCTGTCTATGTATTTACATATGTACACATCTAACTATAAACAATTTTGAACTACATATATGTCTATATACATAAATAAGTATGTACATATTTCCTTGCATTCATCTAAACAACCACATTTATATGTACCCTTGCATAAATGCACTGCACCATTTAAATGCACCCATGCATACCATTTCTATACATATAAGTATGCAACCACACCCGTATACACCCTTGCACAAATGCACTTGATCGAGGTGTGCCCCTTATCATTAGGCCATCCATAAAATAGAATTCCCTTCATCTTCAATTGACGGAGGAGGGTGGAGAACCATTGGAAGGGAATTGGGGTTCTACCAATTGAGGACTCTTCACTTCATTTCATATTCTTGCATCACAAATACACTTCCAACCAAATGTGCCTCACACTCAATAGCCCTCCACTTGTTTTTTCCCCTTTAATACTTCTCATTCTAACACACCACCATTCTTGTATTTCTCTCAGATCTCCAAAGAGCCTGCTACACAAATATCTGATTTCAAAAAAGCTAGAAAGAAAGAACAAAATAGGCTTTACTATGCAAAACATAGAGAGAAATTTCTATAAAGCAGCAATACAAACGCCTTAATCAAAACATGGATTCCAATACTTTGCAGCCATTGCCAAATCTGGTTGCAACCCAGTCTACTGGTATTCCCATACCTCAAATATTGTCAAGCTCATCTGCAACCCATCCTTCAGATATGCTCCTACCACATTCAACTGTGCTCGCCCAGTCAGTCGCACAATATGAACAACCCTACAGGCAACCTTTTCCAATTGATCAGTAGACAAATGTAACTTTTATTGCTTCAACAATACCAATCTTAGACCATTTCAAATCTTCTAAATTTACAAATGCATTGGCTTCTTTCCGAACAAGAATAGATAGCTTGTCAAATCTACACATATGTACAATCTGGAAAGAAAAGTATGTTGGTATGCATGTCAAATTAACTCAACCTGACGTCATTTGCTCAAGATGCTATAACAAAAAGGGTGTTCACCGATTCTCTATTGCAAACAATATGGATACTGGCGAACAAACCATAGTTTTCAAATGACTTTCATAAGTAGAAGAAATGCTTATAGCAAGGATTGCTCCTGTTTTGCAAGTTAGCCATGCCAGGGGTGGTCAGTACAAATATATAGGACACACCATTAATTTCCCACAAGACTTTTCAGAAATAGCAACTACTTTGCCACACAAATTCAAACATTTGGAGATTGTAATTATTCGAAGGACAAATCTTGAAGCAAAAAATATGACTGTTATGTAAACAGATTCCATGCTATGGACGCATTGAATTACAAAATTCAACATGACCACTACTATAGTGATGTTATCATTGACATTGCAGCTGCTGAATTATTGCCATAAACATCTACCGATATATCTGTTTTTTTGCATGCCCTTCCAAATTGCATTGATCTACAGCCTCCTTCCCCAACACAAGAGTCATTCTATAATGATGATGAAGTTGAATTACAGACCACATCATCATTCATTCCAAAGTTGTCATGTTCAACCCCTGAACTAGATGCCATTAAAAAGATATTGCACCTAGATAAGGATGATTGAAATGTTGCAACTTGGCCTGAAATAAGTTGCTCACCCATTAATGAATACAACACTGAAAGCTTGTTCGCTATGGCTTTCCCAACATTGTTCCCAAACGGATCTGCACTGCCACTCCAACCAAGGACAAAACATGTTCACTTGCATGAATATGCTTTGCACTTGATAAGATATCATGACCAAAGACTTGGACAACATGTTAGGTTCAGATATTATCTTTACAATCTAATAATGAGACACTGTTCCCAACAGTTAGCTTCAGTTTTCCTACGGACCAACTTAGAAGACTTCTTCCCAACTACGTTGCAAGCCTTGCCTGAACAGTTATAGGCTACACCTTTTGATCAATTACCAAACCAGTTAATGCATTTTGCAGCTTCGCTACGAGGCACTAGAGCTTTTTGGAATAGATCACGCAAGGACCTCACATCAATGGTACACCAATTGGGATCACCTACATTGTCCTTCACATTGAGTGCAGCCGATACAAAATGGCCAGAACTACATAAATTATTTCCAGCCAACTCCTCTTTAGAATTCCAATCCATAAATAAAAAATTTATAGAAAACATTGTCCACAATCCACATGTTATAGCGTTGTTCTTGCATTTTAGATTCACAATATTCCATGAGGAGATTATTGACAAAGTTTTGAAATCAAAAGACCATTGGTACAAATATGAATGGCAACATCGCTGCTCCACACATATACATGGCTTTCTGTGGTTGCCGAATGCACCTGATATGGACAATATAGACTGGTCTAACTATGATGATGTCCAATTAGCTAAGTCCTTTTTTGATAGGTATGTTACAACATGGAATCCTCGTAGCCAACTTGCCCGAGACAATAGACTCCACAGTACTTCACTATTTGATCCATGCATGGCTGATACAAAGTAAATTCTTTCTGCTAACCCTATCTCTGATTATGAGGAACTGGTCAATGTTGTTCAACGACATACAAAATGCTCTACTCATACTTTCTTAAAAAAAAGGCCCAACCCTCCATTGTCGATATAGGGCCCCTTGGCCCAAGCAAGATTTTTCAACGTTGATTATTGATACTGACCGCAAGCCATGTTATCAACCAGCAAGAAATGACAGTCGTTTAAATATTCATAGCCCAATTATGCTAGCAATATGGCGTGCAAATGTTGATTGCCAGCCTTTTTGTTCTAGAATGCCTGTTCTGCAATATATCTCCAAATATGCTTCAAAAACAAAACAAAAATCAGAAGGCTATGTTGATATGCTAAAAAAAATAGTTGCTACAACTAATACTCAAGATACCATCTTGCTACCATACCAAAAATTCATGACGGGGATAGTTGCTGATCGGGACATTAGCACACAGGAAAATTGACATATGTTGCAAAAGCTACCATTGATCAGTTGTAGCCACCATTTTATCCACGTTAATGTTAGTAGGAAGGTCCTCCATCGTATTACTAATCAAAATGACAATGCCGAACTTTGCAAATCTTATATTTCTGCTTATATGGAAAGGCCTATTGAATTGGAAAAAGTCTCACTGATACAGCCAACACAACAATTTTCATACAATAGCCAGCGTAAGAAGCATAAATGGAAAAAACTGCAAAAACAAGCAATTGTCAATATCTACCCACAATTTAAAACCTCTCCAAATGAGGATGATGACAACTTTGAAGCCTATTGTTGGAGTGAGTTGCTCTTGTACAAACCCTTTCATCATATTCCTGTAGATATAGGTGCATCAAAAGAACACATCATTGCAAATTGGAAGCTATTGTACATGGATGGTTGCTCACATTGGCATATTTATGGAATAGAACAAGAATGCACAACAGAGAATGATGCAGACTCTGATAATAATGATTTCTTACATTCACACAATGAAAACCAGACAAATGAAAGGTAACACCAACCTTTCCTCTCTCTTTGCACTTCGTACTTTCAATAATTTACCCCGTATATTGTTTTCCTTTACACTCCAAACAAATCTTCTACCTTTAACTTAAATATTTCTCCACCGTACTCACTTCACACTATCTCTTCCACACACTATAAAACAATTTTTTGCACACTTTGGCTCACTTCATTTTGTCTCCGCCCCCTACAGGATGTAATCTTCACATATCATCAGCTTCTTCTTGATGATTACATATTAGATGCTTCGCTCATCATAAGTGCTTCAAAATATAGTTGACACCTTGTTGTAAAGATTTACAAAATACAATTCAAATAATCGCCAACAATAATGTTCCAAAATTCTGTGCATAGTTCAATTTGACTCACTATAATATTCAATGTCATCTCCACTTCTGCATTCTCTTTCCTCATTTTAAATTTAACACTCTTTTTCACTCTGTAGTTTGTAAATTCCTCCCCAATTTGAGCCTCGCCTATTGGCGACCTGCTGCAGGCACTTCTCCTGCAACTGCTATTTCCTATTTCTCCATACCTACACGATCCAACTTGGAGGTTGCTAGTGATGGATATGACACCACCCTCGGACGCGTCTATTCTGGTTCCAAGATGGTAGTACGGATTGACTGTCGATTTTGCAATAAACGACTGCGATTGGCTAACACATCGCTATCACGTTGTACGAAAGGTCTGTTTTGGAGCCAGAATAGCCGCGACCAATTACTTCGGCCATTACAAACGTGTCTATTTTAGCTCCAAAACCGCATCGGATTGATTAACACACGTGTTAGTCGCGCGTTTTACACCGTCGATTTTGCAATAAACGGCTGCGATTGACTAACACGTCGCTATCACGTTGTACACTTCCCCCACTCTCCACTAAATTATAACAATTTTTAAAATAATAAATAATAAATAAAACTTACCAATTTGTACATTTTATGCTAACATTAATATAACCATAATTAAATCTTAATCAATTATAAAAATTCATTCTCATTCAAAAAAAAAATTATAATAAATAATTTACAGCCTAAAATCTTAAACTATTGCCTTAAAATTTGGTTTATATAATATGGTCTTTAACTATCGCCTTAAAATTTGGTTGGTGGGGCTGATGGGTTTTTTCACCGAGCAAGCAAAATAGATGCTGATATATAAGTATATGCGTAATGGAACTCTCAGAAAAAGATCTCATTCGTAAAGCCATGAACAAAAATCAAATGTACATAACAGTCTTGCAATGGAGCATCTCAAGAGGCTGCAGTACAACCCCCTTATTACAACGTGAGAATGGAACTGGATAGATTTTACCATCATAATACTACTACATAAATCTGATAGACACCTAAACCATTGACTCAACTAACATGTGTTTGTGTTCATTATTTTTTACCACGATGATTGCATATTTTTTAGATTGTCGTTTTGATTAAATCTATGTTAGATGCTAAATAAAATTAGATTAACAAGTTTATTGCAAATAATTTTACACTGATTTTGTTCCAGGGAAAAATAGCTAGAGAGTAAACATGCATACAAATTGGGTATATAGCCACTCCTTCTATACATACCACAAAATTTTCAGACATTTGATATGCATCTTTATTGTGTCTAATGCATATCAAATATACTTGCAGGGATATGACCAACACCAACAGGCCTTTGAGTATCTTCAAATCACATTAAATCCATATAAGAACTGTACTGACATTACTCCATGAGTCCTTGAAGAAATATTCAGAGATTGCAAGTTGATTGCATTCAAGACGTCGTTCCTTATTTTTAATTGAATATTGATGCTTCAACTTACAAAGGCACTTAGAAAATGAATTTATGATGGTCATAAATTTATTTTTAAAAGTGTGATATTTTAAAGGGGGGAAATTCCTCAAGTTCCATTATATTATTTTCAAAGAGGCTTCAATTTAACATGGGAACTCTCATCAATATACATGAACAACATACATTCTTAGGAAGGCTTTTAACAAACTAAAAGTATGAAAGCCATGTACAAAAATAACAATCTTGCAATGGAGCATCTGTAGAACCTTTAATAGAACGTGAGAGTGGAACTGCATGGATTTTTCCATCAAAATACTGCTACATAAAGCTAATAGACACCTGGCAATAAAAAGGGTGTAAAAAATGATTCAAAACAGAAGAAGTACATCAAAAGAAGGCAAAGAGCCCAACAAAGAAAAGATTACAAAGACTTATCCTGATCAACAAGATGATCCAACTGATGAGACAATTCCAAAGAAAGTTGTCCCCTATCCTCAATAGATCACCCCTCCATAAAGACAAAAGCCCACTTAGCAAGACAATTGACAACTCCATTCCAATATCCCAAGGAGCCATTCCCCTAGCAAGGTCACATTTTGCCAAGTGAGTCTCCCTAACAGGATTCAGGATTTTCAACCACACATGTTGAGAAACAAGTTTGACATCTTGGAAAATCTACTGATTCCTCTCCTACCAGATGTGCCAAATAATAAAAGTTGGACCCAAAGACGAGTCAACTTGAAGAAAAGGAGTACCAACAGGTGTCTAGCCCAAGCGGTCCCAAAACTCAACCAAAGAAGCAACATGCCAATAGGTACGGTTCCAAGTTTCCCCACAAATAGTGTCAAATCCTCCTAGAGAATGAGCACTGAAAGAAAAGGTGGGTGACAATCTCCTCACTATTACAACAAAGAACACACGTAGAGGGCCCACAAAAACCTCGCTTACATAAGTTATCCCAAGTAAGACATCGATTTTAAACCACTAGCCACAAGAAAAATTATATTTAGGCCAAGAAAACAATTCCAAACATATTTCCACCAAGGCACCTCTTCACCACCATAAATTTCATGAACCGACTTCTTATAGCCATAAGCAATTGAATATTTCCCAAATGACTCACTACCCCATGCTAATATATCTAGTCCCTCCAAGGAATTACAGTTCCAAGAAGAAAGAATATGGGCCAACTCTTGTCAAGACTCCTTAGAACCCCTCGGCGGCCACTCACTAGGACCCCTCCATCTATAGCCAAAAGCAGACCCAAAGTTCTGAATTGTCTTAAAATATCCTACTGAAGTCCACCCAACAACTACAAAACTATCATAAAGAGGCTATAAATGAGAATACATATAAATAATGGTAGGATTACCATCCCAAGAATCCAACCAAAAAAGAGCCTCAGAGCCCTTGTGACAAATCCAAAAAACACCCTCTTTTATGAAGTGTGCCCCAATTTTCAAAGTATGCCAAATCATAGAGCGCCTGCCTGCCAGCTGATATCGAGGAACATTTCAATCATGAATGGTACCCAAATACTTATAAGTAAGGATACGAGCCCACAATTGATGTCGGTTGGTACACCACCTCGAGTAAAATTTTGCCGCCAAAGCCTGATTGTTCAAAACCGTTGAGAGAAGACCAATGCCACCCTCATTTTTAGGTTGGCAAACTAGCTCCCACTTAACCAAACTCCATTTAGAAGAGTGCAAGTTACCACTCCAAAGGAATTGACGAGACAAAGCATCGAATTCCTTAAGGAAATACCTTGGAGCAACCTAAACAAAACCCCTATAAATAGAAAGAGCCTGAATCACAGATTGAAGAAGAGTAACACAAGCAAAAGTAGAAAGCCACCTATGATTCTGATGGTTAACCTTTCATCGCAGCTTATCCAACAACCCTTGCCAAAAGGGTCTAGGTTGTCGACCAAAAACAATAGGAATACTCAGATAGATGAAAGGAAGAGAACCAATTTGGAACCTTAGAGTATTAGCAATTCTCCTTTGGATAGCATCGGGGGTATTGAAGAAATAGATTGAATACTTAAGCTCATTCACCTGCTTCCCTGAAGCAGCTAAATAGACATCCAACAACTTCCTAATTGACTCAACCTCCTGAAGAGGAGAAACCCCAATAAGAGTTGCATCATCCACAAACTAGAGATGTGAAAGCTTAGGAATTCCAATACCCCAAGTCCACCCCCTGATCACCCCTTGAGCAACTTGAGACTTGATGAAAAGTCCCAAGCCTTCAACCATGATGATAAACAAATAAGGAGAGAGGATCACCTTGCCTCAAACCCCTTGAAGAACCAAATAATTGTGATGGCTCACCATTGATAAAAACATAGAAGGAAGTAGAGGTCACACAACTCATAATCCAACTGACCCACTGCAAATTGAAGTCAAAGGCCAAGAGAATTTGACACAAAAAGCTCCATCTAACCCTATCATAAGCTTTAGCCATGTTCAATTTGATAAACATAGACCTTTCCCTAGATGTTGCCACAGAATGAATGGCTTTAGAAGAAATAACAACCCCATTGAAAATTTGTCTGCCAACCACAAAACCCCCTCGCTCATCAGAGATTAATGAAGGAAGCCAAATTTTTAGTCTTTCAGCAATCAATTTAGTGATAATTTTATACACAACATTGCAGACAGCAATGTGTCTAAAGAACTCAAGTTGATTGGCACCCTCCTTTTTAGGAATAAGAACCAGGATGTTAGAATTCAAGTTCCGAAGCATTTGCTTGCTACTATGAGATTCTTGGATAGCTGCTAAATAATCCAAATTGATGATGTCCCAAAAATCTTGAAAAAAATCAATAGGAAAACCATCTAGGCCCGGAGCTTTGCCTTTAGCCATACCATAAACAACCTCTTCAAGTTCTGACAAAGTCACTCGATGCATGAGAGACTCATTCATCATATTAGTGACCAAAGAGGGGATACAAGCCAAGATTTGGTTCTCCTCCATAGAAGCAGGGGGCACATCATCTAAGAAAAGGGCTGAATAAAATTGATATGCCTCACATGATATAGCCGGAAGGGAGGTCAACTGAATGCCAACCGAATTGATTAGGGAGGATATCATGCTCCTCTACCGACAAGCCTGGACAAATTAATGGAAAAAAGTATTATTATGGTCACATGCTTGAAGCCAATCATTTCGATCTTTTGGCTTCCAAAAGATCTCCTCTTGAAGCTCCCACTCTTCCAAATCCTTCAAGGCCCGAGACTCAGCAGATCCCAAAACTTCAGTGAAACCAAATTCACGAATATGCCGAGTAATAGCATCAATGCACTCCTGAGAACCTCTTTTCCTTCAAGATAGAACACACCTTGCTCCATTTCTTTAGTTGATATCTCACAAATTGCAACTCCTTAACAAAAGTATACATAGATGTACCATAGGCAGGTACCCCATCATGCCACCAACGAGCCATGAGATCATGGAGAGAAGCCTCTCGGAGCCACATTAGTTGGAACTTGAATGGAGTATTTCGATGACCACAAAAAAACCCAATAGAAAACTTAATTGGCCAATGATCAGAACCCTGCCAGCGTAGGATCTTTGAGCTAGACAACACCCTATCCCCTACCCAAAAGAAAGAGACCCAAAATATGTATAGTCTCTCAGAAATAGTATCTGCTCCACACCGCTGATGGGTCCAAGTAAAGATGCCATTAAACGGCTTGACATCAACTAGGCCCAAAAAATCTACATTATCCTGAAAGAGAATGGAGGAAGGATCCAATCTGGCCTATCCGCCCCTCTTCTCAGCTAAGCTCAGGATAGAGTTAAATTCACCAGCAAGAACCCAAGGTAGGAAATGAGTACCAGACCGAATATGCCTAAGATGAGACCACAACTAGGATTTTCCTCGAATATCAATGGGAGCATAGACATTAGTAACCAGAAAAATGTCACTGGACTCCAAACTAGAGGCAACCAAGGAAAGAGAAAATTGACTAGAGAGCCACCAAAGAGGAGTAACCTTACGCGAATCCCAAAAGAGAGCTAATCTGCCTGAACAACTTGAAGAATCAATACACTGACACTGGCCATAACTGGCCGTAACACCACATTGTTGAAGCTTACTGAAACATAAGATCAACATAAAGCTTAGTCTTTTGAATACAAAATATATATGGAAAATGAACACCCACCAAATCACGAATAGTTTTTTGATGGGAGGAGCTATTCAATCCCCGCACATTCCGAGAAAGAATAATCATTTAAGAGAATGTGGAAAGTGGGAGTCAGTAGTCTTCACCAACCCAGACTCCACTAACAAATCCCCAACTGAATGAAACTTCTCCTGATCTGTTTTACGACCTCCTTTAGGGGTTTCCAATGCACTCCTCTTATGAGGCTGCTGAAGCAAACCCAAGGCTTGAGAAGAACCTTTGCTCTTGCTAGATTTCGAAACCTTTTTGGCCAAGTCTGCCAAAACCACATCATCCTGCAAGATACTAGAATCATCAGATTTGTGTGTCTACTGACCAAGAGAAATTTCTAGAGGTAACTGGGGTGCCTGAGAAGTCGGGACATAACCATCCACCCCCTCAGTCGTTCCCAAGCCCACTGCTGTAGAAGATACTTCCATTGGAATCCCTTCCTCCAATGCCAAAACCTCAAAATGATTAAAATCCTGCTCATTCTGCCTATGCTTGAGAGACTGCTTTTGCCTCCTGCCTTTAGAACGAGGTTTAACTGCCACAAATCCATCCCCTACAGAAACTCCACAACACAGAAGAAACCCACGCCAAATCGCAGCACCCAAACACTCTCCGAGCACACCACACTGGCAGAAAACGAACATGCAGGCTGGGGTAAAACCCTAGCCCGCAAAGACGACCTTCGCACTCTCCATTCGCGTTTTTTAATGAATCAAAGCTGATAGACACTTAAACCATTGACTGAACTAACATTCTTGCGGAAAATTAAATATCTATAAAGCTATTCTCAAACTTTACCATGCAGTTCCAGTCTAACCATTTGAAACATCCCCGATTCAAAAATATAGAAAAAAGCCATCCGTTTTTTTTCCCTGCCATAACCATGTTCTCAAAATTTCAACTTTACAATTAATTGAAGTACGTTGTGTTCTCAAATTTCAGTTATTAGTTAAATATGATGTCAAAACATCGGATCAATCTTTGTTCAAGGAAAACCCAATTTAAAGCTCTAACTATCTCTTCGAGAGGAATTAGAAGAACATTTTACTATCTCCATTGAAAATCCAAAACTTGTAGAGCGACATTACCTGTTACTTATTTAATGAGATCATAGTAAAATAAATCATGGATCACCAAATATGACAAAAGCTACTTTTGCAAATAAAAATAATATAATATTATTCTCTATTATTAAAAATCAGAAACCTAATAAAGTTTCTTGATCTTTTAAAAAAAGTTGATAAAATTTCTTATCCACTTCTTTTGTCTACTAATTCATTAGTAGAGATCCATGGTATTATTTCAGCCATCATTGTAAAATAAGACAATGATCACTACTACACAGTAGCAGTTGTTAATGCATTTAGAAAGGCTAATCTTTCAATTACAAATATTATTATTGTCATCCTCTCTTTAAAAACCTAATATAAAGAATGACGTCGTTTCTTGTTATATAAGATGAAATAACTCCAAGGTTCTCCCCACTTATTTCTGCACATGAATAGACAAAGCTATATAAGTTAGTATAAATAGGTTTTATAATGCAGTGATTTTCAAATGTACTAAGAAAATGATTTAAAAATTGTTAAAACGAATTAGAAGATTGACCTTTACAGAAATCATATGATCGTGATCCAATGGAAAATCCCATCCTCTTCAACGACGTTCAGGAAACACACATTCTCTAAATGCTTTCATCTACCTAGAAAACTAACTGGGTGATGCATCTGATGAAGATGAAAAGGAAGGATAAAAGATATTTTATTAACAACAAACATCCCTCCCCTTCAACCAGATGGTACGGATGCATCATCCAATCGATTTTCTGGGCTTTTGAGCTCTTTGCAATAGTATACAGAACCACAATCTTCTTGCATCCTTTTTGTTTCCTATTTTCCATTAAGGATATGGGATTCAATAAGATATGGGATTCAATAAGAATTCATGCATGGGAAAAATAAAAGTAGAGTATAAGAATTATAATAATTCTAGGATAAAAAAATATAAATGGATGGACTGGATTCAATACAATATAAATCAGATAAAATAATCAAGAGTTAATATGAATAGGATAAAAAAATAAAAATGGATGGACTTTTTGAATTTTATTGTATATATTTTTCATTCAATATTTCAGATGTTTCTTAGCTATCCTTTATCAAATAATCAAGAGTTAAAACCTAATTTATCTATGTAATATTAGATTTGTTGTTTGCATACAAAACAACAAAAACAAAACCTAATGCCACATAGTAAGCCAAAAAGGGGAAAATGAAAGACTATCATTGTAAAGCCAAAAAGAAGGAAATAAAATATTATGATTGTAAAACGTAAAACGGAGGAAATTAACTTAGAATTCAAAGAATTCAAAGAACTATTTACTGACTTGCAAATTTATGAATCAATAAACCTCTTCTATATAAATGCAGAGGAAATAATTTCCATTCTCAACTTCAAAATATCTATGGAAGAATTCTTAGAAAACCCATCTTTCTCTTCTTCTCCTCTTCTCCTTCCGTGTTGGGAAAATTACAGCAAATTAAAGTGTAGAAGGTCATTTCGAAGAATGAAAGATTGTAGGCCATATAGAAACTAAAAATAATATGCCCATATCAATAAGATGATATAGAAAAGAAAAGGAGACAAATGACACATTAGAGAAATTGGATGTATGGAGCAAAATAAATAGGTGAATGGTTAAATGGAAATCACCCAAAGTGGATAGTGGGTAGGTAGAGGTAATTAATGAATAAATAGTTTAATAATCTTGGTACAATTTTTTTTCCAAAAAGTCATCCAATGGTTAAGAAAGGTAGGTAAGTGAAAAATTATTTTATTTTCAAAACCAATAAATAGTTTCAATTTTCAAATTTAAGTTGTTTCTATAATTTTCCACTAAACTTATGCCAAGTGGCAAATTAGTGATCCTATGGTTATCTTGCATAATTAAGGTTAATTTTGGCATATTTTTTTCCAAAAATTCATCAAATGGTTAGGAAGGGTGAGTAAAAGAATTTTTTTTTTAAATTTTAAAAGTGAATCAATAGTTTCAATTTTCAAAAAGTCATTTCTATAATTTTCCACTAAACTTATGCCTTTGTGGAAAATCAATTATCTGATGGTTATCTTGGATAGGTAAGGATAATTTTAATATTGTTTTTCCCAAAAATCCATCTAATGGTTAAGAAGGGTAGGTAAGAGAAATATTATTTTATTTTAAAAGTGAATTAATAGTTTCAATATTCCAAAAATTGTTAATATAATTTTCCACTAAACTTATGCCCTGTGGCAATTAGTGATAAGATGTTATCTTGGGTAGGTAAGGTTAATTTTAGTATGGTTTTTTCTTAATATGTCGTCTAATGGTGAGGAAGAGTAGGTAAGAGAAATATTAATTTAATTTTAAAGTCAATCAATAGTTTCCATTTTCAAAATGTTGTTTCTATAATTTTCCACTTAACTTATGCCCCATGGAAAATTAGTGATCTCATGGTTATCTTGGGGGAAATTGCTATCTAGCCCTTAGCCCTTAAGATGCACCAATGTTAAAGGTTATGGATAAATTATAGTGTTTGAAGGTAACTTATTCATATCTTGGGTGGGTAAGGGTAATTTTGGTATAACTTATTCATATCTTCAATGTTAAAGTTATGCATAAATTATATTGTATGAAGCTAACTTATTATATTTCCGTTAGACTAGCACTATTGCAATCAGTTTTTCTTAACCAATAAGAATTGTGATTTTTAAGTTTCTAAATTGTAGAATTTTTTTCCTTAAATTTAATTGGCTCAAAAATTTGACAGCTTTTTTTGTTTTTGATGAATAGGCATCTCTAATAAAATTATTTAATAGTACACTATCCGCAAAAAAAAAAAGGGAGATGTGAGATCACCCCTTAGGAGTCATATGGGTAGCACCCAGACATAGCACTAAAACATAAAAAAAACACAGGCAACCCCTGAAATTAGAAACAAATAAATAAAAACTGATAAGCCACTAAAGAAATAAGAATAGAAAATGGAGGTGGATCACGATCATCCTTAGGATCCCATACATTGAAGCAGGGTCAGGGTTGTTGTCCGAGAGGAACCACCCTTCTTCAGTTGTCCTCTCTTCATTCTCCTTCTCCTTCCTGGTCAGAGAAATGGCCAAAGCAAGCCCGGAGAACCCTTTGGAAGAGCCAAGCCAGGTAAAATCTCTGCTGGTATTCGACCAACTATAACCACCAGCAGCAAGAAAATCAACACCCCTTGTACCCCACCCGGAAGCAGATCCACGACATGGCGTAGAGGCTGAGCAACACTGATTGAAGTCACTACCACTACAGGACTAGTGGTGAGAAAACTGTGCCCATGGGAGTTGTGAGCGAGGAGCAGAGGAGTTGCAACCGCACCATCGGCCCCGAGGTAGAGAGTGGTCACGAGACAGAGAGCGGTCATGGGAGGTAGAATAATCTAACAACACTCATGCCATGCCACCATACAAGGGGCATTTCCCAAATGGTCCAAGAGCATTTTCAAGTGGGCAACCTTTTTGGCAGCATCACATTATTACAATACATGCTTTAGTAAAAAGAGAGACATGAATATCAATAGAGCTGTGAGAAAATGAATTGATAGCTAAAGAGTGAATGTTGTTGAGACTATGTATTAAAATCATGAATACAGTGGGTAAACATACATACAAATCGGGTATATAGCCCCTCCTCAGTCATTTCTAGACATATCATAAAATTTTCAATCATCTGATATACATCTTTATTGTGTCTATTACCTAATGCATATCAAATATGCATGCAGGGATATGACCAACACTAACAGGCCTCAGTATCTTCAAATCACATTACTTCCATCTAAGAACTGTACTCACATTACTTCCATCTAAGAACTGTACTGGCATTACTCCATGAGTTCTTGAAGAAATATTCAGAAAGTGCAAGTTGATTGCATTCAAGACGTCATTCCTTACTTGTAACTGAATATTGATGTTTCAACTTACAAATGCACTTACATAATCAATTTATGATGGTAATAGATTTATTTTTAGAAGGGGGAATTCCTCAGGTTCCATTATATTGTTTTCAAAGAGGTTTCAATTTAACGTGGGCACTCTCATCAATATACAACAACATAAATTCTTCGGAAGGCTTTTCACAAACTAAAAGTAGTAGTGTCTTGCAATGGAGCATCTGTAGAACCCTTAATACAACATTAGAGTTGTTATGCATTTAGAAAGGCTAATGACATTTTTCCTACACATATTATTATTGTTGTTCTCTCTTAAAAACCTAATATAAAGAATGACGGTTGTTTCTTGTTCTATATATAATTAACCTCCTTTATCAAGATGTAGATGAAATAATTCCAAGGTTCTCTTCACTTCTTCTTTCTGTCCACTTTTTCTTTCTGCACACGAATAGACAAATCTATATTATTATAAATAGATTTTATAATGCAATGATTTTATAATCTAGTGAAAAAAATTGTTAAAAGGAATTTGATGATTTACCTTTGCAGAAATCTTGTCATCCAACTTATTTGATCTTGATCCAATGGAAACACCCATCCTCTTCAACGATGGTCAGGAAGCACACATGCTCTCAATGCTTTTATATACAGAGAAAACTAACTGGGTGATGCATGAGTATCATCTCGGTACAGATGAAGACGAGAAGGAAGTGGGGTTATACTTTTGACACAAGGAACGCGCCTTCCTTTTCAGCCTTCTCAGTACCAAGATGGTATTGATGCATCATCCAATTAGTTTTCCCAGCTTTTGAGTCTTTTGCAGTATACAGAATCACGATCTTCTTGCATCCTTTTTCTTTCCTGGATGACATTCAATATGAATCAATGCATTACAAGATTAAAAAAAATACAAATAGATGAACGGGATTCAATATAATATGAATCTAATAAAATTCATAAAAACATATAAATTTATAGATCTATTATGGATACTTGGTCCTTCTTTGTTCTCCATTTATTTTCTGCTGCTAAACCTTGTCAAATGATTGCATGAAGGATCTGGAAGCACGATGAGTAGAAACAAGGATGAGCTGGAGAATACAATGGTTGAAATGTACATAAAGATAGATTATTGGTGAGATCTAATATAAAATTAAATTTAGATTTAAAATTTGTTATCATTTCTTATGATTACATGATTCTTTAATGGTGAAAAAATTTAGTATATTTATGAATTGATAAAATATTTTTTGAGTGCTATTGTATATACTGTTCATTCAATATTTCAGATCTCTCTCAACAATCTCTCAAACAGTGAAAATCTCAAATTATCTATGTATTAGATTATTTGTTTAGAATTTTTTGTTTGCATATAAAACAAACAAAACCTAATTTCACATAATAAGCCAAAAAAAGGGGGAAAATAAAAGACTATCATTGTAAAGCCAAAAATAAGGAAATGAAAGATTATGATTATAAAGTCTAAAAAGAAGGAAAAGAACTCATTTTGAAGAGTTATTTACTGACCTGCAAATTTATGAGATAATAAACCTCTTTTATCAAAATGTAGAAGAGATCAACTTAAAAACATCTATCGAAAAATCCTTTCAAAACCCATCTTTCTCTTGTGCTCCTTTTTGTTGGAAGTGGAGACACTCTGAGAGGGGGGGGTGAATCAGAGTGTCACAATTTTGACTCAATTTTTTTTTTTGAAAAGGGCTATCTTGGATGACATTAATCACATGAGTTGTAAGTTTACCCAAATATGACAAAACATTGTAAAAACAACACTGTTAACAAAGCATGTAAAATGACCATTCAAATGATAGACAGATAATCTTTGATTTAAGATTTCTGAAAACAAGATGATTTTGCCACTTTTCACAAAACACGCAACATCTAAAAATGATTTGTACATAGTAGAGAGAGAAAGAAAAAATAATAAAAGATCTAAAGTATCAGAGCATGTGAAACAAAATGAGACAAGATTGGACACATAACACCATAATTTTCATGGGTGGAAAACCCTCTTGGGGTAGAAAAACCACTCGATAAAAGATTCCTTGTATTATTTCACACCAACTCAGTACACAAAATTTAGAAGCCACAAGGCCTCAAGGAGCACCAACCCCTCTTCCTTATACAACATCAAAAATTGCCAACTCAAGCTACAATCACCGGTACCTTTATGACTGCACTATGTTCTGCAGTCACAAAACTATCAATGGTTGGAACGAGTATAATAATATCTCAATCTGATTCCCACTAAAAAAAATTGCAACCATGTACACTCAATCTCTGGATAATAATAATAACTCCAACCGCAGTGGCATCAAGTACTATGCAAAACAGAGTAATAGTCTAGAACACTATGAAAAACAAAATGTCTCTCAATAATCTTCTTTTTACTAATTTTCTTATTCAAGTCTCTCTATCTCTCTCTCTCTGTGTTTTTTTCATAAAAGTCCTGTTTCCAAAAACTTATATAATTTCAATGTGCTCTTCAGAACATGATCAAAGAGTGTCTTCAAGAGTAACCCTCGTATATGGTTACCCACACTGGGTTAGGGTTTAATCAATCGACTAACCTGTTCTTTGTAAAGAAAAGAAATTATCCTCTTTGTAACGAAATCAACAAAAACGATTTCATTAAAAAACATAAAACCTTGCAGCTGTTAAATCTTTTTTTTTTTTAATTGAAATTTTCAGAAATAACAGAACGTTGAAAAGTTTCAAAGCAACCAACTAATCTTTGAATTATTTATCATTTATAATTCAAATAATCTTAGATATCTCCCTGAAAACTGCAAGAACGAGAGTATTTTGAAACAATATTACCTGTTTTTTTGAAGAGATGTACCGGAGAATGAAATCCTAAATATCTGCACAAAATCCCATTGAAATCGGCAACTAAGACCACCATTCGACTCATTTAACCTTGCGGATTGTCATACCAAAAACCCATAACCAGAATCTAACAATATTTTGCCCTGTAACTGCTAGAGTGAAACTCATGGCGGTGGATGTATTAGGGTTTGATAAACTCAGCCAGAGAAAAACTTTTGAAAGAGTTTTAATTTACTTCCAACAAAATACTTTTGTTTTATTTTAACGCTCAAAACATTTTACAAATATATTACAAGTTGCTGATAACAAAATGGCACCCTTTTTGTCACCAAGGACAACTAAGGGTAGTACTTTTTGCATATGCATGAGCATGAGTTAGACTACAAGTTTTAAAATGCAATGAGTTTTAATATAGTTTTTTTTCCAAAAAGCCATCCAATTGTTAAAAGGGTAGGTATGAAAAATATTATTTTATTTTAAAAGTGAATTAATAGTTTCAATTTCCAAAAAGTTGTTACTATAATATTCCATCAAGCTTATGCCTCCAGGCAAAATAGTGATCCAATGGTTATCTTGGGTAGGTAAGGGTAATTTTAGTATGATTTTTTCCAAATATTTCATCTAATATTGAGGAAGAGTAGGCAAAAGAAATATTATTATTATTTTTAAATCAAATCAATAGTTTCAATTATCAAAAAATTGTTTCTATAATTTTCCACTAAACTTATGCAGTGTGGCAAATTAATAATTGGATGGTTATTAAGGGTAATTTTGGTATCACTTATTTGTATCTACAATGTCAACCCTTAGGATTGGATAAAGGTAATATTGGAATTATAGTGTCTGAAGGTAACTTATTAGTACTTGTTGTATTATTGCACTCAAATTTTCTTAAGTCATTGTTATTCAATTGTTCCTTGGTAACTTATTAGTACTTGTTGTATTATTGCACTCAATTTTTCTTAACTCATTATTATTCAATTGTTTCTTCACCAATAAGAATTGTGATTATTTTTTCTTTAAAAAAAAAATTAATTTTAAATATTTAAATTATTTATTTTTTAACTTATATACCTTGTCAGTGCTTTCAATAGGTTCAAAACTTGATCCTTGGTGATCTCATTTGGAGCCATTCAACAATTTCAATTTTCAAAAAGTTGGTTTTATCATTTTCCACTAAACTTATGTCCCTTGGAAAATTAGTAATTTTAGTAAGATTTTTTTTAATATGTAATCTAATGGTTAAGTAGGGTAGGTAAGAGAAATATTATTTTATTTCAAAAATCAATCAATAGTTTCTATTTTCAAAAGGTTGTTTTTACAAATTTTAACTAAAATTTGCCCAGTGGCAAAACAATGATCCAATAGTTATCTTGTGTAGATAAGGGAACTAAATAATTTAAAAGGAAAATTACTGAGAGTAGATAGAGGTTAGGTAGAGATAATAAATAATTAAATAGATTAATAATTTTGGAATAAGCCATAATGAAGGTAAAAGAAATATTATTTTATTTTATTTTAAAAGAAAATCAATAGTTTCAATTTCCAAATATTTGTTTCCATAATTTTCCACTAAACTTATGCACCATGGAAAATTAGTGATCTAATGGTTATCTTTGGTAGGCAAGGAAAATTAGAATATTTTAAATGGAAATTACTCAAAGTAGATAGTGGGTAGGTATAGACAATAAATGTTTAAAAAGTTTAAAAAATTTGACATGATTTTTCTCAATGAGCAATCAAATAGTTAAGCTTGATTACCAATAGAAATATTATTTTAATTTAAAAGAGAATATAGTTTCAATTTTCAAGGAATTGTTAAGAAGGGTATGTAAGAGAAATACTATTTTATTTTAAGAGTGAATCATTAGTTTCAAAATTCAAAGCATTGTTTCTATAATTTTCCACTAAATTTATGTCTTGTGGCAAGTTAGTGATCCAATTATTATATTGGGTAAGTAAGGGAAATATTACATACTTTTTATTTTTTTTATAGGAGAATAAAATAATTTAGGTTTCCAAAAAAATATTTTTATTGTTTTTCATTAAACTTATCCCTCATGGCAAATAAGTGATCACATAGTTCCAAGTCATCCGTCAACATTCAAAGAGCTTCCATTATAACTTCAAAAGTGCTAGTTACAACAATATAAATTGTATGTAGATCAAGAACACTTTTAGATTTGAGGAGCTACGTCTTTATTTTGGTAGATTTTCCCCTTAGAATTCAAATCATTAGATAGTTTCAAGTGCTAAATTTCGTGTTTATATATGAGTCAAAAGGTCAATTTTTGATTTAAAAAAATGATACAGAATGATCAATTATCAAAACCAAAAACACATAACACAAATAAAGGTTGACACACATCGTGTCTAAGAATTCCATGCCAAATAGGAAAGAAACTAGGTTTGGGTGATGGGATCCATGCCTATTGGCTTGTTCAAAGGAAAGATACAAGAGAATGGGCCTAATATATTAAACATGTTCCTATCTCAGGAATTTGGTAAAATCCATAGGATTACGATCATTGGTAAAGTCTTCTAGAGCTAATCATAGAATATTGCTTGAGTTGAGGTTTAGGCTTGAGGCTAGCAATGGTCCTAAAATGCACTAGGGGAGTGGAAACCAAGGAATGTGCCAAATAGAGTATGAAATTGGTCTTGCGTCATTATGGAGCATAATTTATGATGCTACATTTAGCCTTGAATTTAGTAGTCATATGAAACTTCATGCATATGCACGCTAAAGTATATAAAGAAAATGAAATTCATAATGGTGAAAAATTAGGGTTTCATCAAGGGATGTAGTATGATCAATAATGTTTTGCTTAATTACCATCACATTAGGGATAGATAGAAAATTGATAGATCTAAGCCTAATAGAGCTAGATTCTGATCTAATTCCACGCCTCCTAAATGGGGCTCTTCTTTCCCTTGAATTGAATTGAATTCAAATTAATTAAAGATTAGGATATAATGGTGGATTATTGAAGCAATTATGCATAAATAGTGAGTGTCAATCGTCAAATGGAGCCACAAAATTGGATTTGAGCACTAGATGAAGGTTTGGATCTGTTCCCAAAAAATCAACCTGAATTTTCAGGACCATGGTGGTGGACCCCTTGGTCCTCTGAATTTTTTTCCATCAAAAGGGGAACTTGTTTGTCTTTGTAAATATTGTTGATCCTCTAAAACGCAACTTTGTACCTGTTCCTACACACAGTGAAAAAGAGAAAATATTTGGGAATAGGGGTTTTCCTTGGGTCAAACCTCAGTTTTGGAATTAACCATGAAATAGAATTGGAATGTAAATGAAGTAGTGTAATGAAAAGCTTTCTTTTTGAGGTAAAGACTAAAGATGAATGTAACACTAATGATGTACCTTTAATGATTTTTTTTTGTCTTCACAGGGAATTAGGGTTTCATGTAGATAGTCTTCATAAAACATAGAACATGAATTTCATCTCTAATGCTTGAATCTTGACTTTACTTCTACTCCAATGATTTATAGATGACTAATTGCTTGCTCACTTGAATTTTTTAGAGTGTAATTGAGATCTTCAATTTGTTCATTAGGTTTAAAATGAGAGGGGTAGACCTTCTTTTATACTGGCTAGTAAAAAATTAATTAAATTTTTGACACAGGACAACACGGGATCTAGGTTCCCATTCAAACTGAGTGACTATTATGAGGCCCCAAAATGGGCCCTTTTTGAGAGGGCCATGGCGCTGATCCTGGACACCAAGGTCCCAAGATTAAGGGGGAGGAAAGCATAGACAATTGAAAAGTTGAGTTCGATGACTACTGTGAGTGGACTCAGAGATTCAATCAAGATTTAGAGGATGAACATGAAAGTGAGTCCTAAGTGAGGATAAAATTGTAGTGGCGAGTACAATTTAGGATACTACATTTAGCCCCCACTTCTACGAGAGTATGAGACTAAGCATACTCATAGTAAAGTACAAAGGTTTGCATTGAAAACTTTCATCAAGGCATCAAAGAGACAAGACACACTAAGCCCCCAAGGGTCTTTCATGTCTTACTACTTCAATATCAAGATAAAAGGGAAATTAGAGAAAAGAGAGAGAATCATGACTGCTAGCTTGCTAAGGTTCACTTGAGTCGTGAAAAAAAGAAGAATACAAAATTACAAAGAAAAAGGCTTAGTTTGCAAAGTAACTTGAGTATTGAAATATGTTATGGTATGTGCATAAAGTGAAACATTGAGCAGAGTGTATGCCCCCACGTTAAAATGATTGCACATGCTTGATAGGTAGCGATTTATTTAAGGTAGCATGAATCCAAAGACAAGCACATTACCACAATGATATGCCCGCAAGAAAGGGCAAATCAAAGGATAATGGTCATAAAACATAAAGCACATAAGGGCTCCACTAACTTCGGGGTCAGTATGCTCTTATTAATATTAATGTATATCCTGAATATTTGTATTAAATTAACCTCATCCCCCAAAGGTAGTGGAAGCACAAGCACATTGGAAGAAGGGAATGTGTGTCTTTTGAGTCAACATGGAAGAGACCAAATGAGATCTCAATGCTTTGCATCATCCCCAAGTAGACAACACAAGGCACAACAAACAGAAGAATTGAGATACAAATAGAAGAATGTCACAATAGAAGAATGTCACAACCGATTGAAGCATCTTCACTGTCTTTCTTGCTTTTTGAACAACATATTTCTGCCATAATACACTTTTGTTATATTCTACCTTGCCAGCATAGTTCGCAGGTCTTCTATATTGTAAAGCTTTGTTAGATTATATGTTACCAGAATCGTTGATAGGACTTTTGAATGGAAGAGGCTGTGATAGGATTAACTACCATTAATCCAATTTCCCCATTGTCTAAAATGCTTCCTACAATTACTATTTTTCCTTCGTCTTTGTTTTACTTGGTCAACCATAATGGTAAGTATTATTTTCATGCAACTTTCACCTCACAAAGGCCTCTTTTTACTAGAATAAGTCTTCCACTAAAAGGTTCTTACACGAATTTACGAGACTCAAATTCACCCCTCCAATTATGGTCCAACAAGTTTATCTTTGCAATGATTGTTCATGCACATTTACATTCTACTTGTATTCTTTCATCTACGTTCTGAAATTGCATCTGTGTTATTTCACATTGGGTTAGAATTTAAAGCAACTTGTGAACTACAACTTTATTGCATTGTGATAGAATCTTGCCAAATAAAAAACAAGAATGGTTGCAAATTACTCAATTATAACTTTGTTATATTGTAATCACTTCTTCGAAAATTAACTTCCCTATGAAATAGTGAATTACTAATTTAGTGCAGACATATAGGATTTTTGGAAAAAACCAGAAATTAAAAACATGGTTGTCCACATCTATGTTTGCTATCATCTCTTTTCAACTTATTGGTTGTAACAAGACCTCACGTCCTCCCATAGGTTGTTGGTATTCTTTGCGTGCCCAATAGATTTTGTACTTCATATTTACATTTGCTTAAGGAATCAACGTCTAAGCTATGTGTTTTCGCCAAATTTTTTCCTTTTCTTGTTATTTAACTTTGTTAATTTATATCTTAGATTAGTTACTCTTTTCAAAGATTTGTTACTCTATATCCTTCTTTCCCACCTTTATATGATTCTTTCAGTTTTTTTCTTAACTAAGGCATTAATGTATTTGTCTTCTGTCCATAATAATAGCCATGCTACCTGTATTCTGCAATGTCCTTTGTTAAATTAATGTTGTTCCTTTATAATGGTTGTTCTCATGACCTGCCTGTCAAACGACATTAGATTGGCATTCTAAATTGCATATATGCTACCTTCTTTAAATAAATCTTTATACATATGCATCTAACTCTGCGCGCACACACACACACACACACACACACATGCATGTTAGTATATATACATATACATATACATATATATGTTAACATATTTATCTATCTACATATGCACATATGTAAGTATATACTATTCTAAACTACATATATCTGACTATTTACCTATTTATCTATATATATCTATGTAGGAATATATGCATGTGTGTATGTGCATATACATATATATGCTCCTCTGTCTATGTATTTACATATGTACACATCTAACTATAAACAATTTTGAACTACATATATGTCTATATACATAAATAAGTATGTACATATTTCCTTGCATTCATCTAAACAACCACATTTATATGTACCCTTGCATAAATGCACTGCACCATTTAAATGCACCCATGCATACCATTTCTATACATATAAGTATGCAACCACACCCGTATACACCCTTGCACAAATGCACTTGATCGAGGTGTGCCCCTTATCATTAGGCCATCCATAAAATAGAATTCCCTTCATCTTCAATTGACGGAGGAGGGTGGAGAACCATTGGAAGGGAATTGGGGTTCTACCAATTGAGGACTCTTCACTTCATTTCATATTCTTGCATCACAAATACACTTCCAACCAAATGTGCCTCACACTCAATAGCCCTCCACTTGTTTTTTCCCCTTTAATACTTCTCATTCTAACACACCACCATTCTTGTATTTCTCTCAAATCTCCAAAGAGCCTGCTACACAAATATCTGATTTCAAAAAAGCTAGAAAGAAAGAACAAAATAGGCTTTACTATGCAAAACATAGAGAGAAATTTCTATAAAGCAGCAATACAAACGCCTTAATCAAAACATGGATTCCAATACTTTGCAGCCATTGCCAAATCTGGTTGCAACCCAGTCTACTGGTATTCCCATACCTCAAATATTGTCAAGCTCATTTGCAACCCATCCTTCAGATATGCTCCTACCACATTCAACTGTGCTCGCCCAGTCAGTCGCACAATATGAACAACCCTACAGGCAACCTTTTCCAATTGATCAGTAGACAAATGTAACTTTTATTGCTTCAACAATACCAATCTTAGACCATTTCAAATCTTCTAAATTTACAAATGCATTGGCTTCTTTCCGAACAAGAATAGATAGCTTGTCAAATCTACACATATGTACAATCTGGAAAGAAAAGTATGTTGGTATGCATGTCAAATTAACTCAACCTGACGTCATTTGCTCAAGATGCTATAACGAAAAGGGTGTTCACCGATTCTCTATTGCAAACAATATGGATACTGGCGAACAAACCATAGTTTTCAAATGACTTTCATAAGTAGAAGAAATGCTTATAGCAAGGATTGCTCCTGTTTTGCAAGTTAGCCATGCCAGGGGTGGTCAGTACAAATATATAGGACACACCATTAATTTCCCACAAGACTTTTCAGAAATAGCAACTACTTTGCCACACAAATTCCAACATTTGGAGATTGTAATTATTCGAAGGACAAATCTCGAAGCAAAAAATATGACTGTTATGTAAACAGATTCCATGCTATGGACGCATTGAATTACAAAATTCAACATGACCACTACTATAGTGATGTTATCATTGACATTGCAACTGCTGAATTATTGCCATAAACATCTACCGATATATCTGTTTTTTTGCATGCCCTTCCAAATTGCATTGATCTACAGCCTCCTTCCCCAACACAAGAGTCATTCTATAATGATGATGAAGTTGAATTACAGACCACATCATCATTCATTCCAAAGTTGTCATGTTCAACCCCTGAACTAGATGCCATTAAAAAGATATTGCACCTAGATAAGGATGATTGAAATGTTGCAACTTGGCCCGAAATAAGTTGCTCACCCATTAATGAATACAACACCGAAGGCTTGTTCGCTATGGCTTTCCCAACATTGTTCCCAAATGGATCTGCACTGCCACTCCAACCAAGGACAAAACATGTTCACTTGCATGAATATGCTTTGCACTTGATAAGATATCATGACCAAAGACTTGGACAACATGTTAGGTTCAGATATTAGCTTTACAATCTAATAATGAGACACTGTTCCCAACAGTCAGCTTCAGTTTTCCTACGGACCAACTTAGAAGACTTCTTCCCAACTACGTTGCAAGCCTTGCCTGAACAGTTATAGGCTACACCTTTTGATCAATTACCAAACCAGTTAATGCATTTTGCAGCTTCGCTACGAGGCACTAGAGCTTTTTGGAATAGATCACGCAAGGACCTCACATCAATGGTACACCAATTGGGATCACCTACATTGTCCTTCACATTGAGTGCAGCCGATACAAAATGGCCAGAACTACATAAATTATTTCCAGCCAACTCCTCTTTAGAATTCCAATCCATAAATAAAAAATTTATAGAAAACATTGTCCACAATCCACATGTTATAGCGTTGTTCTTGCATTTTAGATTCACAATATTCCATGAGGAGATTATTGACAAAGTTTTGAAATCAAAAGACCATTGGTACAAATATGAATGGCAACATCGCTGCTCCACACATATACATGGCTTTCTGTGGTTGCCGAATGCACCTGATATGGACAATATAGACTGGTCTAACTATGATGATGTCCAATTAGCTAAGTCCTTTTTTGATAGGTATGTTACAACATGGAATCCTCGTAGCCAACTTGCCCGAGACAATAGACTCCACAGTACTTCACTATTTGATCCATGCATGGCTGATACAAACAAAATTCTATCTGCTAACCCTATCTCTGATTATGAGGAACTGGTCAATGTTGTTCAACGACATACAAAATGCTCTACTCATACTTTCTTAAAAAAAAGGCCCAACCCTCCATTGTCGATATAGGGCCCCTTGGCCCAAGCAAGATTTTTCAACGTTGATTATTGATACTGACCGCAAGCCATGTTATCAACCAGCAAGAAATGACAGTCGTTTAAATATTCATAGCCCAATTATGCTAGCAATATGGCGTGCAAATGTTGATTGCCAGCCTTTTTGTTCCAGAATGCCTGTTTTGCAATATATCTCCAAATATGCTTCAAAAACAAAACAAAAATCAGAAGGCTATGTTGATATGCTAAAAAAAATAGTTGCTACAACTAATACTCAAGATACCATCTTGCTACCATACCAAAAATTCATGACGGGGATAGTTGCTGATCGGGACATTAGTGCACAGGAAAATTGACATATGTTGCAAAAGCTACCATTGATCAGTTGTAGCCACCATTTTATCCACGTTAATGTTAGTAGGAAGGTCCTCCATCGTATTACTAATCAAAATGACAATGCCGAACTTTGCAAATCTTATATTTTTGCTTATATGGAAAGGCCTATTGAATTGGAAAAAGTCTCACTGATACAGCCAACACAACAATTTTCATACAATAGCCAGCGTAAGAAGCAGAAATGGAAAAAACTGCAAAAACAAGCAATTGTCAATATCTACCCACAATTTAAAACCTCTCCAAATGAGGATGATGACAACTTTGAAGCCTATTGTTGGAGTGAGTTGCTCTTGTACAAACCCTTTCGTCATATTCCTGTAGATATAGGTGCATCAAAAGAACACATCATTGCAAATTGGAAGCTATTGTACATGGATGGTTGCTCACATTGGCATATTTATGGAATAGAACAAGAATGCACAACAGAGAATGATGCAGACTCTGATAATAATGATTTCTTACATTCACACAATGAAAACCAGACAAATGAAAGGTAACACCAACCTTTCCTCTCTCTTTGCACTTCTTACTTTCAATAATTTACCCCGTATATTATTTTCCTTTACACTCCAAACAAATCTTCTACCTTTAACTTAAATATTTCTCCACCGTACTCACTTCACACTATCTCTTCCACACACTATAAAACAATTTTTTGCACACTTTGGCTCACTTCATTTTGTCTCCTCCCTCTACAGGATGTAATCTTCACATATCATCAGCTTCTTCTTGATGATTACATATTAGATGCTTCGCTCATCATAAGTGCTTCAAAATATAGTTGACACCTTCTTGTAAAGATTTACAAAATACAATTCAAATAATCGCCAACAATAATGTTCCAAAATTCTGTGCATAGTTCAATTTGACTCACTATAATATTCAATGTCATCTCCACTTCTGCATTCTCTTTCCTCATTTTAAATTTAACACTCTTTTTCACTCTGTAGTTTGTAAATTCCTCCCCAATTTGAGCCTCGCCTATTGGCGACCTGTTGCAGGCACTTCTCCTGCAACTGCTATTTCCTATTTCTCCATACCTACACGATCCAACTTGGAGGTTGCTAGTGATGGATATGACACCACCCTCGGACGCGTCTATTCTGGTTCCAAGATGGTAGTACGGATTGACTGTCGATTTTGCAATAAATGACTGCGATTGGCTAACACATCGCTATCACGTTGTACGAAAGGTCCGTTTTGGAGCCAGAATAGCCGCGACCAATTACTTCGGCCATTACAGACGTGTCTATTTTGGCTCCAAAACCGCATCGGATTGATTAACACACGTGTTAGTCGCGCGTTTTACACCGTCGATTTTGCAATAAACGGCTGCGATTGACTAACACGTCGCTATCACGTTGTACACTTCCCCCACTTTCCACTAAATTATAATAATTTTTAAAATAATAAATAATAAATAAAACTTACCAATTTGTACATTTTATGCTAACATTAATATAACCATAATTAAATCTTAATCAATTATAAAAATTCATTCTCATTAAAAAAAAAATTATAATAAATAATTTACAGCCTAAAATCTTAAACTATTGCCTTAAAATTTGGTTTATATAATATGGTCTTAAACTATCGCCTTAAAATTTGGTTGGTGGGGCTGATGGGTTTTTTCACCGAGCAAGCAAAATAGATGCTGATATACAAGTATATGCGTAATGGAACTCTCAGAAAAAGATCTCATTCGTAAAGCCATGAACAAAAATCAAATGTACATAACAGTCTTGCAATGGAGCATCTCAAGAGGCTGCAGTACAACCCCCTTATTACAACGTGAGAATGGAACTGGATAGATTTTACCATCATAATACTACTACATAAATCTGATAGACACTTAAACCATTGACTCAACTAACATGTGTTTGTGTTCATTATTTTTTACCATGATGATTGCATATTTTTTAGATTCTCGTTTTGATTAAATCTATGTTAGATGCTAAATAAAATTAGATTAACAAGTTTATTGCAAATAATTTTACACTGATTTTGTTCCAGGGAAAAATAGCTAGCGACTAAACATGCATACAAATTGGGTATATAGCCACTCCTTCTATACATACCACAAAATTTTCAAACATTTGATATGCATCTTTATTGTGTCTAATGTATATCAAATATACATGCAGGGATATGACCAACACCAACAGGCCTTTGAGTATCTTCAAATCACATTAAATCCATATAAGAACTGTACTGACATTACTCCATGAGTCCTTGAAGAAATATTCAGAGATTGCAAGTTGATTGCATTCAAGACGTCGTTCCTTATTTTTAATTGAATATTGATGCTTCAACTTACAAAGGCACTTAGAAAATGAATTTATGATGGTCATAAATTTATTTTTAAAAGTGTGATATTTTAAAGGGGGGAAATTCCTCAAGTTCCATTATATTATTTTAAAAGAGGCTTCAATTTAACATGGGAACTCTCATCAATATACATGAACAACATACATTCTTAGGAAGGCTTTTAACAAACTAAAAGTATGAAAGCCATGTACAAAAATAACAATCTTGCAATGGAGCATCTGTAGAACCTTTAATAGAATGTGAGAGTGGAACTGCATGGATTTTTCCATCAAAATACTGCTACATAAAGCTAATAGACACCTGGCAATAAAAAGGGTGTAAAAAATGATTCAAAACAGGAGAAGTACATCAAAAGAAGGCAAAGAGCCCAACAAAGAAAAGATTACAAAGACTTATCCTGATCAACAAGATGATCCAACTGATGAGACAATTCCAAAGAAAGTTGTCCCCTATCCTCAATAGATCACCCCTCCATAACGACAAAAGCCCACTTAGCAAGACAATTGACAACTCCATTCCAATATCCCAAGGAGCCATTCCCCTAGCAAGGTCACATTTTGCCAAGTGAGTCTCCCTAACAGGATTCAGGATTTTCAACCACACATGTTGAGAAACAAGTTTGACATCTTGGAAAATCTACTGATTCCTCTCCTACCAGATGTGCCAAAAAATAAAAGTTGGACCCAAAGACAAGGCAACTTGAAGAAAAGGAGTACCAACAGGTGTCTAGCCCAAGCGGTCCCAAAACTCAACCAAAGAAGCAACATGCCAATAGGTACGGTTCCAAGTTTCCCCACCAATAGTGTCAAATCCTCCTAGAGAATGAGCACTGAAAGAAAAGGTGGGTGACAATCTCCTCACTATTACAATAAAGAACACACATAGAGGGCCCACAAAAACCTCACTTACATAAGCTATCCCAAGTAAGACATCGATTTTAAACCACTAGCCACAAGAAAAATTATATTTAGGCCAAGAAAACAATTCCAAACATATTTCCACCAAGGCACCTCTTCACCACCATAAATTTCATGAACCGACTTCTTATAGCCATAAGCAATTGAATATTTCCCAAATGACTCACTACCCCATGCTAATATATCTAGTCCCTCCAAGGAATTACAGTTCCAAGAAGAAAGAATATGGGCCAACTCTTGTCAAGACTCCTTAGAACCCCTCGGCGGCCACTCACTAGGACCCCTCCATCTATAGCCAAAAGCAGACCCAAAGTTCTGAATTGTCTTAAAATATCCTACTGAAGTCCACCCAACAACTACAAAACTATCATAAAGAGGTTATAAATGAGAATACATATAAATAATGGTAGGATTACCATCCCAAGAATCCAACCAAAAAAGAGCCTCAGAGCCCTTGTGACAAATCCAAAAAACACCCTCTTTTATGAAGTGTGCCCCAATTTTCAAAGTATGCCAAATCATAGAGCCCCTGCCTGCCAGCTGGTATCGAGGAACATTTCAATCATGAATGGTACCCAAATACTTATAAGTAAGGATACGAGCCCACAATTGATGTCGGTTGGTACACCACCTCGAGTAAAATTTTGCCGCCAAAGCCTGATTGTTCAAAACCGTTGAGAGAAGACCAAGGCCACCCTCAGTTTTAGGTTGGCAAACTAGCTCCCACTTAACCAAACTCCATTTAGAAGAGTGCAAGTTACCACTCCAAAGGAATTGACGGGACACAGCATCAAATTCCTTAAGGAAATACCTTGGAGCAACCTAAACAAAACCCCTGTAAATAGAAAGAGCCTGAATCACAGATTGAAGAAGAGTAACACAAGCAAAAGTAGAAAGCCACCTATGATTCTGATGGTTAACCTTTCATTGCAGCTTATCCAACAACCCTTGCCAAAAGGGTCTAGGTTGTCGACCAAAAACAATAGGAATACTCAGATAGATGAAAGGAAGAGAACCAATTTGGAACCTTAGAGTATTAGCAATTCTCCTTTGGATAGCATCGGGGGTATTGAAGAAATAGATTGAATACTTAAGCTCATTCACCTGCTTCCCTGAAGCAGCTAAATAGACATCCAACAACTTCCTAATTGACTCAACCTCTTGAAGAGGAGAAACCCCAATAAGAGTTGCATCATCCACAAACTGGAGATGTGAAAGCTTAGGAAATCCAATACCCCACCTCCACCCCCTGATCACCCCTTGAGCAACCTGAGACTTGATGAAAAGTCCCAAGCCTTCAACCATGATGATAAACAAATAAGGAGAGAGGATCACCTTGCCTCAAACCCCTTGAAGAACCAAATAATTGTGATGGCTCACCATTGATAAAAACATAGAAGGAAGCAGAGGTCACACAACTCATAATCCAACTGACCCACTGCAAATTGAAGTCAAAGGCCAAGAGAATTTGACACAAAAAGCTCCATCTAACCCTATCATAAGCTTTAGCCATGTTCAATTTGATAAACATAGACCTTTCCCTAGATGTTGCCACAGAATGAATGGCTTTAGAATAAATAACAACCCCATTGAAAATTTGTCTGCCAACCACAAAACCCCCTTGCTCATCAGAGATTAATGAAGGAAGCCAAATTTTTAGTCTTTCAGCAATCAATTTAGTGATAATTTTATACACAACATTGCAGACAGCAATGTGTCTAAAGAACTCAAGTTGATTGGCACCCTCCTTTTTAGGAATAAGAACCAGGATGTTAGAATTCAAGTTCCGAAGCATTTGCTTGCTACTATGAGATTCTTGGATAGCTGCTAACAAATCCAAATTGATGATGTCCCAAAAATCTTGAAAAAAATCAATAGGAAAACCATCTAGGCCCGGAGCTTTGCCTTTAGCCATACCAAAAACAACCTCTTCAAGTTCTGACAAAGTCACTCGATGCATGAGAGACTCATTCATCATATTAGTGACCAAAGAGGGGATACAAGCCAAGATTTGGTTCTCCTCCATAGAAGCAGGGGGCACATCATCTAAGAAAAGGGCTGAATAAAATTGATATGCCTCACATGATATAGCCGGAAGGGAGGTCAACTGAATGCCAACCGAATTGATTAGGGAGGATATCACGCTCCTCTACCGACAAGCCTGGACAAATTAATGGAAAAAAGTATTATTATGGTCACATGCTTGAAGCCAATCATTTCGATCTTTTGGCTTCCAAAACATCTCCTCTTGAAGCTCCCACTCTTCCAAATCCTTTAAGGCCCGAGACTCAACAGATCCCAAAACGTCAGTGAAACCAAATTCATGAATATGCCGAGTAATAGCATCAACGCACTCCTGAGAACCTCTTTTCCGTCAAGATAGAACACACCCTGCTCCATTTCTTTAGTTGATATCTCACAAATTGCAACTCCTTAACAAAAGTATACATAGATGTACCATAGGCAGGTACCCCATCATGCCACCAACGAGCCATGAGATCATGGAGAGAAGCCTCTCGGAGCCACATTAGTTGGAACTTGAATGGAGTATTTCGATGACCACAAAAAAACCCAATAGAAAACTTAATTGGCCAATGATCAGAACCCTGCCAGCCTAGGATCTTTGAGCTAGACAACACCCTATCCCCTACCCAAAAGAAAGAGACCCAAAATATGTATAGTCTCTAAGAAATAGTATCTGCTCCACACCGCTGATGGGTCCAAGTAAAGATGCCATTAAACGGCTTGACATCAACTAGGCCCAGAAAATCTACATTATCCTGAAAGAGAATGGAGGAAGGATCCAATCTGGCCTATCCCCCCCTCTTCTCAGCTAAGCTCAGGATAGAGTTAAATTCACCAGCAAGAACCCAAGGTAGGAAATGAGTACCAGACCGAATATGCCTAAGATGAGACCACAAATAGGATTTTCCTCGAATATCAATGGGAGCATAGACATTAGTAACCAGAAAAATGTCACTGGACTCCAAACTAGAGGCAACCAAGGAAAGAGAAAATTGACTAGAGAGCCACCAAAGAGGAGTAACCTTACGCGAATCCCGAAAGAGAGCTAATCTGCCTGAACAACTTGAAGAATCAATACACTGACACTGGCCATAACTGGCCGTAACACCACATTGTTGAAGCTTACTGAAACATAAGATCAACATAAAGCTTAGTCTTTTGAATACAAAATATATATGGAAAATGAACACCCACCAAATCACGAATAGCTTTTTGATGGGAGGAGCTATTCAATCCCCACACATTCCGAGAAAGAATAATCATTTAAGAGAATGTGGAAAGTGGGAGTCAGTAGTCTTCACCAACCCAGACTCCACTAACAAATCCCCAACTGAATGAAACTTCTCTTGATCTGTTTTACGACCTCCTTTAGGGGTTTCCAATGCACTCCTCTTATGAGGCTGCTGAAGCAAACCCAAAGCTTGAGGAGAACCTTTGCTCTTGCTAGATTTGGAAACTTTTTTGGCCAAGTCACCCAAAACCACATCATCCTGCAAGATACTAGAATCATCAGATTTGTGTGTCTACTGACCAAGAGAAATTTCTAGAGGTAACTGGGGTGCCTGAGAAGTCGGGACATAACCATCCACCCCCTCAGTCGTTCCCAAGCCCACTGCTCTAGAAGATACTTCCATTGGAATCCCTTCCTCCAATGCCAAAACCTCAAAATGATTAAAATCCTGCTCATTCTGCCTATGCTTGAGAGACTGCTTTTGCCTCCTGCCTTTAGAACGAGGTTTAACTGGCACAAATCCATCCCCTACAGAAACTCCACAACACAGAAGAAACCCACGCCAAATCACAGCACCCAAACACTCTCCGAGCACACCACACTGGCAGAAAACGAACATGCAGGCTGGGGTAAAACCCTAGCCCGCAAAGACGACCTTCGCACTCTCCATTCGCGTTTTTTAATGAATCAAAGCTGATAGACACTTAAACCATTGACTGAACTAACATTCTTGCGGAAAATTAAATATCTATAAAGCTATTCTCAAACTTTACCATGCAGTTCCAGTCTAACCATTTGAAACATCCCCGATTCAAAAATATAGAAAAAAGCCATCCCTTTTTTTTCCCTGCCATAACCATGTTCTCAAAATTTCAACTTTACAATTAATTGAAGTACGTTGTGTTCTCAAATTTCAGTTATTAGTTAAATATGATGTCAAAAGATCGGATCAATCTTTGTTCAAGGAAAAACCAATTTAAAGCTCTAACTATCTCTTCGAGAGGAATTAAAAGAACATTTTACTATCTCCATTGAAAATCCAAAACTTGTAGAGCGACATTACCTGTTACTTATTTAATGAGATCATTGTAAAATAAATCATGGATCACCAAATATGACAAAAGCTACTTTTGCAAATAAAAATAATATAATATTATTCTCTATTATTAAAAATCAGAAACCTAATAAAGTTTCTTGATCTTTTAAAAAAAGTTGATAAAATTTCTTATCCACTTCTTTTCTCTACTAATTAGTAGAGATCCATGGTATTATTTCAGCCATCATTGTAAAATAAGACAATGATCACTACTACACAGTAGCAGTTGTTAATGCATTTAGAAAGGCTAATCTTTCAATTACAAATATTATTATTGTCATCCTCTCTTTAAAAACCTAATATAAAGAATGACGTCGTTTCTTGTTATATAAGATGAAATAACTCCAAGGTTCTCCCCACTTATTTCTGCACATGAATAGACAAAGCTATATAAGTTAGTATAAATAGGTTTTATAATGCAGTGATTTTCAAATCTACTAAGAAAATGATTTAAAAATTGTTAAAACGACTTAGAAGATTGACCTTTACAGAAATCATATGATTGTGATCCAATGGAAAATCCCATCCTCTTCAACGACGTTCAGGAAACACACATTCTCTAAATGCTTTCATCTACCTAGAAAACTAACTGGGTGATGCATCTGATGAAGATGAAAAGGAAGGATAAAAGATATTTTATTAACAACAAACATCCCTCCCCTTCAACCAGATGGTACCGATGCATCATCCAATCGATTTTCTGGGCTTTTGAGCTCTTTGCAATAGTATACAGAACCACAATCTTCTTGCATCCTTTTTGTTTCCTATTTTCCATTAAGGATATGGGATTCAATAAGAATTCATGCATGGGAAAATTAAAAGTAGAGTATAAGAATTATAATAATTCTAGGATAAAAAAATATAAATGGATGGACTGGATTCAATACAATATAAATCAGATAAAATAATCAAGAGTTAATATGAATAGGATAAAAAAATAAAAATGGATGGACTTTTTGAATTTTATTGTATATATTTTTCATTCAATATTTCAGATGTTTCTTAGCTATCTTTTATCAAATAATCAAGAGTTAAAACCTAATTTATCTATGTAATATTAGATTTTTTGTTTGCATACAAAACAACAAAAACAAAACCTAATGCCACATAGTAAGCCAAAAAGGGGAAAATGAAAGACTATCATTGTAAAGCCAAAAAGAAGGAAATAAAATATTATGATTGTAAAATGTAAAACGGAGGAAATTAACTTAGAATTCAAAGAATTCAAAGAACTATTTACTGACTTGCAAATTTATGAATCGATAAACCTCTTCTATATAAATGCAGAGGAAATAATTTCCATTCTCAACTTCAAAATATCTATGGAAGAATTCTTAGAAAACCCATCTTTCTCTTCTTCTCCTCTTCTCCTTCCATGTTGGGAAAATTGCAGCAAATTAAAGTGTAGAAGGTCATTTCGAAGAATGAAAGATTGTAGGCCATATAGAAACTAAAAATAATATGCCCATATCAATAAGATGATATAGAAAAGAAAAGGAGACAAATGACACATTAGAGAAATTGGATGTATGGAGCAAAATAAATAGGTGAATGGTTAAATGGAAATCACCCAAAGTGGATAGTGGGTAGGTAGAGGTAATTAATGAATAAATAGTTTAATAATCTTGGTCCAATTTTTTTTCCAAAAAGTCATCCAATGGTTAAGAAAGGTAGGTAAGTGAAAAATTATTTTATTTTCAAAACCAATAAATAGTTTCAATTTTCAAATTTAAGTTGTTTCTATAATTTTCCACTAGACTTATGCCAGGTGGCAAATTAGTGATCCTATGGTTATCTTGCATAATTAAGGTTAATTTTGGCATATTTTTTTCCAAAAAGTCATCAAATGGTTAGGAAGGGTGAGTAAAAGAATTTTGTTTTTTAATTTTAAAAGTGAATCAATAGTTTCAATTTTCAAAAGGTCATTTCTATAATTTTCCACTAAACTTATGCCTTTGTGGAAAATCAATTATTTGATGGTTATCTTGGATAGGTAAGGATAATTTTAATATTGTTTTTCCCAAAAATCCATCTAATGGTTAAGAAGGGTAGGTAAGAGAAATATTATTTTATTTTAAAAGTGAATTAATAGTTTCAATTTTCCAAAAATTGTTAATATAATTTTCCACTAAACTTATGCCCTGTGGCAATTAGTGATAAGATGTTATCTTGGGTAGGTAAGGTTAATTTTAGTATGGTTTTTTCTTAATATGTCGTCTAATGGTGAGGAAGAGTAGGTAAGAGAAATATTATTTTAATTTTAAAGTCAATCAATAGTTTCCATTTTCAAAATGTTGTTTCTATAATTTTCCACTAAACTTATGCCCCATGGAAAATTAGTGATCTCATGGTTATCTTGGGGGAAATTGCTATCTAGCCCTTAGCCCTTAAGATGCACCAATGTTAAAGGTTATGGATAAATTATAGTGTTTGAAGGTAACTTATTCATATCTTGGGTGGGCAAGGGTAATTTTGGTATAACTTATTCATATCTTCAATGTTAGAGTTATGCATAAATTATATTGTATGAAGCTAACTTATTATATTTCCGTTAGACTAGCACTATTGCAATCAGTTTTTCTTAACCAATAAGAATTGTGATTTTTATGTTTCTAAATTGTAGAATTTTTTTCCTTAAATTTAATTGGCTCAAAAATTTGACAGCTTTTTTTGTTTTTGATGAATAGGCATCTCTCATAAAATTATTTAATAGTACACTATCCGCAAAAAAAAAAAAGGGAGATGTGAGATCACCCCTTAGGAGTCATATGGGTAGCACCCAGACATAGCACTAAAACATAAAAAAAACACAGGCAACCGCTGAAATTAGAAACAAATAAATAAAAACTGATAAGCCACTAAAGAAATAACAATAGAAAATGGAGGTGGATCACGATCATCCTTAGGATCCCATACATTGAAGCAGCGTCAGGGTTGTTGTCCGAGAGGAACCACCCTTCTTCAGTTGTCCTCTCTTCATTCTCCTTCTCCTTCCTGGTCAGAGAAATGGCCAAAGCAAGCCAGGAGAACCCTTTGGAAGAGCCAAGCCAGGTAAAATCTCTGCTGGTATTCGACCAACTAGAACCACCAGCAGCAAGAAAATCAACACCCCTTGTACCCCACCCGGAAGCAGATCCACGACATGGCGTAGAGGCTGACCAACACTGATTGAAGTCACTACCACTACAGGACTAGTGGTGAGAAAACTGTGCCCATGGGAGTTGTGAGCGAGGAGCAGAGGAGTTGCAACCGCACCATCGGCCCCGAGGTAGAGAGTGGTCACGAGACAGAGAGCGGTCATGGGAGGTAGAATAATCTAACAACACTCATGCCATGCCACCATACAAGGGGCATTTCCCAAATGGTCCAAGAGCTTTTTCAAGTGGGCAACCTTTTTGGCAGCATCACATTATTACAATACATGCTTTAGTAAAAAGAGAGACATGAATATCAATAGAGCTGTGAGAAAATGAATTGATAGCTAAAGAGTGAATGTTGTTGAGACTATGTATTAAAATCATGAATATGAATACAGTGGGTAAACATAGATACAAATCGGGTATATAGCCCCTCCTCAGTCATTTCTAGACATACCACAAAATTTTCAATCATCTGATATACATCTTTATTGTGTCTATTACCTAATACATATCAAATATGCATGCAGGGATATGACCAACACTAACAGGCCTCAGTATCTTCAAATCACATTACTTCCATCTAAGAACTGTACTCACATTACTTCCATCTAAGAACTGTACTGGCATTACTCCATGAGTTCTTGAAGAAATATTCAGAAAGTGCAAGTTGATTGCATTCAAGACGTCATTCCTTACTTGTAACTGAATATTGATGTTTCAACTTACAAATGCACTTACATAATCAATTTATGATGGTAATAGATTTATTTTTAGAAGGGGGAATTCCTCAGGTTCCATTATATTGTTTTCAAAGAGGTTTCAATTTAACGTGGGCACTCTCATCAATATACAACAACATAAATTCTTCGGAAGGCTTTTCACAAACTAAAAGTAGTAGTGTCTTGCAATGGAGCATCTGTAGAACCCTTAATACAACATTAGAGTTGTTATGCATTTAGAAAGGCTAATGACATTTTACCTACACATATTATTATTGTTGTTCTTTCTTAAAAACCTAATATAAAGAATGACGGTTGTTTCTTGTTCTATATATAATTAACCTCCTTTATCAAGATGTAGATGAAATAATTCCAAGGTTCTCTCCACTTCTTCTTTCTGTCCACTTCTTCTTTCTGCACACGAATAGACAAATCTATATTATTATAAATAGATTTTATAATGCAATGATTTTATAATCCAGTGAAAAAAATTGTTAAAAGGAATTTGATGATTTACCTTTGCAGAAATCTTGTCATCCAACTTATTTGATCTTGATCCAATGGAAACACCCATCCTCTTCAACGATGGTCAGGAAGCACACATGCTCTCAATGCTTTTATATACAGAGAAAACTAACTGGGTGATGCATGAGTATCATCTCGGTACAGATGAAGACGAGAAGGAAGTGGGGTTATACTTTTGACACAACAAACGCACCTTCCTTTTCAGCCTTCTCAGTACCAAGATGGTATTGATGCATCATCCAATTAGTTTTCCCAGCTTTTGAGTCTTTTGCAGTATACAGAATCACGATCTTCTTGCATCCTTTTCTTTTTCCAATTAGTTTTCCCAGCTTTTAAGTCTTTTGCAGTATACAGAATCACGATCTTCTTGCATCCTTTTTCTTTCCTGGATGACATTCAATATGAATCAATGCATTACAAGATTAAAAAAAATACAAATAGATGAACGGGATTCAATATAATATGAATCTAATAAAATTCATAAAAACATATAAATTTATAGATCTATTATGGATACTTGGTCCTTCTTTGTTCTCCATTTATTTTCTGCTGCTAAACCTTGTCAAACGATTGCATGAAGGATCTGGAAGCACGATGAGTAGAAACAAGGATGAGCTGGAGAATACAATGGTTGAAATGTACATAAAGATAGATTATTGGTGAGATCTAATATAAAATTAAATTTAGATTTAAAATTTGTTATCATTTCTTATGATTACATGATTCTTTAATGGTGAAAAAATTTAGTATATTTATGAATTGATAAAATATTTTTTGAGTGCTATTGTATATACTGTTCATTCAATATTTCAGATCTCTCTCAACAATCTCTCAAACAGTGAAAATCTCAAATTATCTATGTATTAGATTATTTGTTTAGAATTTTTTGTTTGCATATAAAACAAACAAAACCTAATTTCACATAATAAGCCAAAAAAAGGGGGAAAATAAAAGACTATCATTGTAAAGCCAAAAATAAGGAAATGAAAGATTATGATTATAAAGTCTAAAAAGAAGGAAAAGAACTCATTTTGAAGAGTTATTTACTGACCTGCAAATTTATGAGATAATAAACCTCTTTTATCAAAATGTAGAAGAGATCAACTTAAAAACATCTATCGAAAAATCCTTTCAAAACCCATCTTTCTCTTATGCTCCTTTTTGTTGGAAGTGGAGACACTCTGAGAGGGGGGGGGTAATCAGAGTGTCACAATTTTGACTCAATTTTTTTTTTTGAAAAGGGCTATCTTGGATGACATTAAACACATGAGTTGTAAGTTTACCCAAATATGACAAAACATTGTAAAAACAACACTGTTAACAAAGTATGTAAAATGACCATTCAAATGATAGACAGATAATCTTTGATTTAAGATTTCTGAAAACAAGATGATTTTGCCACTTTTCACAAAACACGCAACATCTAAAAATGATTTGTACATAGTAGAGAGAGAAAGAAAAAATAATAAAAGATCTAAAGTATCAGAGCATGTGAAACAAAATGAGACAAGATTGGACATATAACACCATAATTTTCATGGGTAGATAACCCTCTTGGGGTAGAAAAACCACTCGATAAAAGATTCCTTGTATTATTTCACACCAACTCAGTACACAAAATTTAGAAGCCACAAGGCCTCAAGGAGCACCAACCCCTCTTCCTTATACAACATCAAAAATTGCCAACTCAAGATACAATCACTGGTACCTTTATGACTGCACTATGTTCTGCAGTCACAAAACTATCAATGGTTGGAGCGAGTATAATAATATCTCAATCTGATTCCCACTAAAAAAAATTGCAACAATGTCCTTCATATCTCTGTATGTATAGCAGACAGAGAATGATATTTTTAAATTTTAAACACAATCAGAGAGATTTTTAAATTTTAAACACAATCAGAGAGAGTACACTCAATCTCTGGATAATAATAATAACTCCAACCTCAGTGGCATCAAGTACTATGCAAAACAGAGTAATAGTCCAGAACACTATGAAAAACAAAATGTCTGTCAATCTTCTTTTTACTAATTTTCTTATTCAAGTCTCTCTATCTCTCTCTCTCTGTGTTTTTTTCATAAAAGTCCTGTTTCCAAAAACTTATATAATTTCAATGTGTTCTTCAGAACATGATCAAAGAGTGTCTTCAAGAGTAACCCTCGTATATGGTTACCCACACTGGGTTAGGGTTTAATCAATCGACTAACCTGTTCTTTGTAAAGAAAAGAAATTATCCTCTTTGTAACGAAATCAACAAAAACGATTTCATTAAAAAACATAAAACCTTGCAGCTGTAAAATCTTTTTTTTTTTTAATTGAAATTTTCAGAAATAACAGAACGTTGAAAAGTTTCAAAGCAACTAACT
>NC_081409.1:749330597-749349234 GCF_030272615.1 Cryptomeria japonica
ATTATCTGATGGTTATCTTGGATAGGTAAGGATAATTTTAATATTGTTTTTCCCAAAAATCCATCTAATGGTTAAGAAGGGTAGGTAAGAGAAATATTATTTTATTTTAAAAGTGAATTAATAGTTTCAATTTTCCAAAAATTGTTAATATAATTTTCCACTAAACTTATGCCCTGTGGCAATTAGTGATAAGATGTTATCTTGGGTAGGTAAGGTTAATTTTAGTATGGTTTTTTCTTAATATGTCGTCTAATGGTGAGGAAGAGTAGGTAAGAGAAATATTATTTTAATTTTAAAGTCAATCAATAGTTTCCATTTTCAAAATGTTGTTTCTATAATTTTCCACTAAACTTATGCCCCATGGAAAATTAGTGATCTCATGGTTATCTTGGGGGAAATTGCTATCTAGCCCTTAGCCCTTAAGATGCACCAATGTTAAAGGTTATGGATAAATTATAGTGTTTGAAGGTAACTTATTCATATCTTGGGTGGGTAAGGGTAATTTTGGTATAACTTATTCATATCTTCAATGTTAGAGTTATGCATAAATTATATTGTACGAAGCTAACTTATTATATTTCCGTTAGACTAGCACTATTGCAATCAGTTTTTCTTAACCAATAAGAATTGTGATTTTTAAGTTTCTAAATTGTAGAATTTTTTTCCTTAAATTTAATTGGCTCAAAAATTTGACAGCGTTTTTTGTTTTTGATGAATAGGCATCTCTAATAAAATTATTTAATAGTACACTATCCGCAAAAAAAAAAGGGAGATGTGAGATCACCCCTTAGGAGTCATATGGGTAGCACCCAGACATACCACTAAAACATAAAAAAAACACAGGCAACCTCTGAAATTAGAAACAAATAAATAAAAACTGATAAGCCACTAAAGAAATAAGAATAGAAAATGGAGGTGGATCACGATCATCCTTAGGATCCCATACATTGAAGCAGGGTCAGGGTTGTTGTCCGAGAGGAACCACCCTTCTTCAGTTGTCCTCTCTTCATTCTCCTTCTCCTTCCTGGTCAGAGAAATGGCCAAAGCAAGCCAGGAGAACCCTTTGGAAGAGCCAAGCCAGGTAAAATCTCTGCTGGTATTCGACCAACTAGAACCACCAGCAGCAAGAAAATCAACACCCCTTGTACCCCACCCGGAAGCAGATCCACGACATGGCGTAGAGGCTGAGCAACACTGATTGAAGTCACTACCACTACAGGACTAGTGGTGAGAAAACTGTGCCCATGGGAGTTGTGAGCGAGGAGCAGAGGAGTTGCAACCGCACCATCGGCCCCGAGGTAGAGAGTGGTCACGAGACAGAGAGCGGTCATGGGAGGTAGAATAATCTAACAACACTCATGCCATGCCACCATACAAGGGGCATTTCCCAAATGGTCCAAGAGCATTTTCAAGTGGGCAACCTTTTTGGCAGCATCACATTATTACAATACATGCTTTAGTAAAAAGAGAGACATGAATATCAATAGAGCTGTGAGAAAATGAATTGATAGCTAAAGAGTGAATGTTGTTGAGACTATGTATTAAAATCATGAATACAGTGGGTAAACATACATACAAATCGGGTATATAGCCCCTCCTCAGTCATTTCTAGACATACCACAAAATTTTCAATCATCTGATATACATCTTTATTGTGTCTATTACCTAATACATATCAAATATGCATGCAGGGATATGACCAACACTAACAGGCCTCAGTATCTTCAAATCACATTACTTCCATCTAAGAACTGTACTCACATTACTTCCATCTAAGAACTGTACTGGCATTACTCCATGAGTTCTTGAAGAAATATTCAGAAAGTGCAAGTTGATTGCATTCAAGACGTCATTCCTTACTTGTAACTGAATATTGATGTTTCAACTTACAAATGCACTTACATAATCAATTTATGATGGTAATAGATTTATTTTTAGAAGGGGGAATTCCTCAGGTTCCATTATATTGTTTTCAAAGAGGTTTCAATTTAACGTGGGCACTCTCATCAATATACAACAACATAAATTCTTAGGAAGGCTTTTCACAAACTAAAAGTAGTAGTGTCTTGCAATGGAGCATCTGTAGAACCCTTAATACAACATTAGAGTTGTTATGCATTTAGAAAGGCTAATGACATTTTACCTACACATATTATTATTGTTGTTCTCTCTTAAAAACCTAATATAAAGAATGACGGTTGTTTCTTGTTCTATATATAATTAACCTCCTTTATCAAGATGTAGATGAAATAATTCCAAGGTTCTCTCCACTTCTTCTTTCTGTCCACTTCTTCTTTCTGCACACGAATAGACAAATCTATATTATTATAAATAGATTTTATAATGCAATGATTTTATAATCCAGTGAAAAAAATTGTTAAAAGGAATTTGATGATTTACCTTTGCAGAAATCTTGTCATCCAACTTATTTGATCTTGATCCAATGGAAACACCCATCCTCTTCAAGGATGGTCAGGAAGCACACATGCTCTCAATGCTTTTATATACAGAGAAAACTAACTGGGTGATGCATGAGTATCATCTTGGTACAGATGAAGACGAGAAGGAAGTGGGGTTATACTTTTGACACAACGAACGAGCCTTCCTTTTCAGCCTTCTCAGTACCAAGATGGTATTGATGCATCATCCAATTAGTTTTCCCAGCTTTTGAGTCTTTTGCAGTATACAGAATCACGATCTTCTTGCATCCTTTTCTTTTTCCAATTAGTTTTCCCAGCTTTTAAGTCTTTTGCAGTATACAGAATCACGATCTTCTTGCATCCTTTTTCTTTCCTGGATGACATTCAATATGAATCAATGCATTACAAGATTAAAAAAAATACAAATAGATGAACGGGATTCAATATAATATGAATCTAATAAAATTCATAAAAACATATAAATTTATAGATCTATTATGGATACTTGGTCCTTCTTTGTTCTCCATTTATCTTCTGCTGCTAAACCTTGTCAAACGATTGCATGAAGGATCTGGAAGCACGATGAGTAGAAACAAGGATGAGCTGGAGAATACAATGGTTGAAATGTACATAAAGATAGATTATTGGTGAGATCTAATATAAAATTAAATTTAGATTTAAAATTTGTTATCATTTCTTATGATTACATGATTCTTTAATGGTGAAAAAATTTAGTATATTTATGAATTGATAAAATATTTTTTGAGTGCTATTGTATATACTATTCATTCAATATTTCAGATCTCTCTCAACAATCTCTCAAACAGTGAAAATCTCAAATTATCTATGTATTAGATTATTTGTTTAGAATTTTTTGTTTGCATATAAAACAAACAAAACCTAATTTCACATAATAAGCCAAAAAAAGGGGGAAAATAAAAGACTATCATTGTAAAGCCAAAAATAAGGAAATGAAAGATTATGATTATAAAGTCTAAAAAGAAGGAAAAGAACTCATTTTGAAGAGTTATTTACTGACCTGCAAATTTATGAGATAATAAACCTCTTTTATCAAAATGTAGAAGAGATCAACTTAAAAACATCTATCGAAAAATCCTTTCAAAACCCATCTTTCTCTTATGCTCCTTTTTGTTGGAAGTGGAGACACTCTGAGAGGGGGGGGGTTAATCAGAGTGTCACAATTTTGACTCAATTTTTTTTTTTGAAAAGGGCTATTTTGATTAGCAACAGGTGGATGACATTAAACACATGAGTTGTAAGTTTACCCAAATATGACAAAACATTGTAAAAACAACACTGTTAACAAAGTATGTAAAATGACCATTCAAATGATAGACAGATAATCTTTGATTTAAGATTTCTGAAAACAAGATGATTTTTTTTCACAAAACACGCAACATCTAAAAATGATTTGTACACAGTAGAGAGAGAAAGAAAAAATAATAAAAGATCTAAAGTATCAGAGCATGTGAAACAAAATGAGACAAGATTGGACACATAACACCATAATTTTCATGGGTGGAAAACCCTCTTGGGGTAGAAAAACCACTCGATAAAAGATTCCTTGTATTATTTCACACCAACTCATTACACAAAATTTAGAAGCCACAAGGCCTCAAGGAGCACCAACCCCTCTTCCTTATACAACATCAAAAATTGCCAACTCAAGCTACAATCACTGGTACCTTTATGACTGCACTATGTTCTGCAGTCACAAAACTATCAATGGTTGGAGCGAGTATAATAATATCTCAATCTGATTCCCACTAAAAAAAATTGCAACAATGTCCTTCATATCTCTGTATAGCAGACAGAGACAGAGAGAGTACACTCAATCTCTGGATAATAATAATAACTCCAACCTCAGTGGCATCAAGTACTATGCAAAACAGAGTAATAGTCCAGAACACTATGAAAAACAAAATGTCTGTCAATCTTCTTTTTACTAATTTTCTTATTCAAGTCTCTCTATCTCTCTCTCTCTGTGTTTTTTTCATAAAAGTCCTGTTTCCAAAAACTTATATAATTTCAACGTGTTCTTCAGAACATGATCAAAGAGTGTCTTCAAGAGTAACCCTCGTATATGGTTACCCACACTGGGTTAGGGTTTAATCAATCGACTAACCTGTTCTTTGTAAAGAAAAGAAATTATCCTCTTTGTAACGAAATCAACAAAAACGATTTCATTTAAAAACATAAAACCTTGCAGCTGTAAAATCTTTTTTTTTTTTAATTGAAATTTTCAGAAATAACAGAACGTTGAAAAGTTTCAAAGCAACCAACTAATCTTTGAATTATTTATCATTTATAATTCAAATAATCTCAGATATCTCCCTGAAAACTGCAAGAACGAGAGTATTTTGAAACAATATTACCTGTTCTTTTGAAGAGATGTACCGGAGAATGAAATCCTAAATATCTGCACAAAATCCCATTGAAATCGGCAACTAAGACCACCATTCGACTCGTTTAACCTTGCGGATTGTCATACCAAAAACCCATAACCAGAATCTGACAATATTTTGCCTTGTAACTGCTAGAGTGAAACTCATGGCGGTGGATGTATTAGGGTTTGATAAACTCAGCCGGAGAAAAACTTTTGAAAGAGTTTTAATTTACTTCCAACAAAATACTTTTGTTTTATTTTAAAGCTCAAAACATTTTACAAATATATTACAAGTTGCTGATAACAAAATGGCACCCTTTTTGTCACCAAGGACAACTAAGGGTAGCACTTTTTGCATATGCATGAGCATGAGTTAGACTGCAAGTTTTAAAATGCAATGAGTTTTAATATAGTTTTTTTTCCAAAAAGCCATCCAATTGTTAAAAGGGTAGGTATGAAAAATATTATTTTATTTTAAAAGTGAATTAATAGTTTCAATTTTCAAAAAGTTGTTACTATAATATTCCATTAAGCTTATGCCTCCAGGCAAAATAGTGATCCAATGGTTATCTTGGGTAGGTAAGGGTAATTTTAGTATGATTTTTTCCAAATATGTCATCTAATATTGAGGAAGAGTAGGCAAAAGAAATATTATTATTATTTTTAAATCAAATCAATAGTTTCAATTATCAAAAAATTGTTTCTATAAGTTTCCACTAAACTTATGCAGTGTGGCAAATTAATAATTGGATGGTTATTAAGGGTAATTTTGGTATCACTTATTTGTATCTCCAATGTCAACCCTTAGGATTGGATAAAGGTAATATTGGAATTATAGTGTATGAAGGTAACTTATGAGTACTTGTTGTATTATTGCACTCAAATTTTCTTAAGTCATTGTTATTCAATTGTTCCTTGGTAACTTATTAGTACTTGTTGTATTATTGCACTCAATTTTTCTTAACTCATTATTATTCAATTGTTTCTTCACCAATAAGAATTGTGATTTTTTTTTCTTTAAAAAAAAAAATTAATTTTAAATATTTAAATTATTTATTTTTTAACTTATATACCTCGTCAGTGCTTTCCATAGGCTCAAAACTTGATCCTTGGTGGTCTCATTTGGAGCCATTCAACAATTTCAATTTTCAAAAAGTTGGTTTTATCATTTTCCACTAAACTTATGTCCCTTGGAAAATTAGTAATTTTAGTATGATTTTTTTTAATATGTAATCTAATGGTTAAGTAGGGAAGGTAAGAGAAATATTATTTTATTTCAAAAATCAATCAATAGTTTCTATTTTCAAAAGGTTGTTTTTACAAATTTTAACTAAAATTTGCCCCGTGGCAAAACAATGATCCAATAGTTATCTTGGGTAGATAAGGGAACTAAATAATTTAAAAGGAAATTACTGAGAGTAGATAGAGGTTAGGTAGAGATAATAAATAATTAAATAGATTAATAATTTTGGAATAAGCCATAATGAAGGTAAAAGAAATATTATTTTATTTTATTTTAAAAGAAAATCAATAGTTTCAATTTCCAAATATTTGTTTCCATAATTTTCCACTAAACTTATGCACCATGGAAAATTAGTGATCTAATGGTTATCTTTGGTAGGCAAGGAAAATTAGAATATTTTAAATGGAAATTACTCAAAGTAGATAGTGGGTAGGTATAGACAATAAATGTTTAAAAAGTTTAAAAAATTTGACATGATTTTTCTCAATAAGCCATCAAATAGTTAAGCTTGATTACCAATAGAAATATTATTTTAATTTAAAAGGGAATATAGTTTCAATTTTCAAGGAATTGTTAAGAAGGGTATGTAAGAGAAATACTATTTTATTTTAAGAGTGAATCATTAGTTTCAAAATTCAAAGCATTGTTTCTATAATTTTCCACTAAATTTATGTCTTGTGGCAAGTTAGTGATCCAATTATTATATTGGGTAAGTAAGGGAAATATTACTTACTTTTTATTTTTTTATAGGAGAATAAAATAATTTAGGTTTCCAAAAAAATATTTTTATTGTTTTTCATTAAACTTATCCCTCATGGCAAATAAGTGATCGCATAGTTCCAAGTCATCCGTCAACATTCAAAGAGCTTCCATTATAACTTCAAAAGTGCTAGTTACAACAATATAAATTGTATGTAGATCAAGAACACTTTTAGATTTGAGGAGCTACGTCTTTATTTTGGTAGATTTTCCCCTTAGAATTCAAATCATTAGATAGTTTCAAGTGCTAAATTTCGTGTTTATATATGAGTCAAAAGGTCAATTTTTGATTTAAAAAAATGATACAGAATGATCAATTATCAAAACCAAAAACACATAACACAAATAAAGGTTGACACACATCGTGTCTCAGAATTCCATGCCAAATAGGAAAGAAACTAGTTTTGGGTGATGGGATCCATGCCTATTGGCTTGTTCAAAGGAAAGATACAAGAGAATGGGCCTAATATATTAAACATGTTCCTATCTCAGGAATTTGGTAAAATCCATAGGATTACGATCATTGGTAAAGTCTTCTAGAGCTAATCATAGAATATTGCTTGAGTTGAGGTTTAGGCTTGAGGCTAGCAATGGTCCTAAAATGCACTAGGGGAGTGGAAACCAAGGAATGTGCCAAATAGAGTATGAAATTGGTCTTGCGTCATTATGGAGCATAATTTATGATGCTACATTTAGCCTTGAATTTAGTAGTCATATGAAACTTCATGCATATGCACGCTAAAGTATATAAAGAAAATGAAATTCATAATGGTGAAAAATTAGGGTTTCATCAAGGGATGTAGTATGATCAATAATGTTTTGCTTAATTACCATCACATTAGGGATGGATAGAAAATTGATAGATCTAAGCCTAATAGAGCTAGATTCTGATCTAATTCCACGCCTCCTAAATGGGGCTCTTCTTTCCCTTGAATTGAATTGAATTCAAATTAATTAAAGATTAGGATATAATGGTGGATTATTGAAGCAATTATGCATAAATAGTGAGTGTCAATCGTCAAATGGAGCCACAAAATTGGATTTGAGCACTAGATGAAGGTTTGGATCTGTTCCCAAAAAATCAACCTGAATTTTCAGGACCATGGTGGTGGACCCCTTGGTCCTCTGAAATTTTTTCCATCAAAAGGGGAACTTGTTTGTCTTTGTGAATATTGTTGATCCTCTAAAACGCAACTTTGTACCTGTTCCTACACACAGTGAAAAAGAGAAAATATTTGGGAATAGGGGTTTTCCTTGGGTCAAACCTCAGTTTTGGAATTAACCATGAAATAGAATTGGAATGTAAATGAAGTAGTGTAATGAAAAGCTTTCTTTTTGAGGTAAAGACTAAAGATGAATGTAACACTAATGATGTACCTTTAATGATTTTTTTTTGTCTTCACAGGGAATTAGGGTTTCATGTAGATAGTCTTCATAAAACATAGAACATGAATTTCATCTCTAATGCTTGAATCTTGACTTTACTTCTACTCCAATGATTTATAGATGACTAATTGCTTGCTCACTTGAATTTTCTAGAGTGTAATTGAGATCTTCAATTTGTTCATTAGGTTTAAAATGAGAGGGGTAGACCTTCTTTTATACTTGCTAGTAAAAAATTAATTAAATTTTTGACACAGGACAACACGGGATCTAGGTTCCCATTCAAACTGAGTGACTATTATGAGGCCCCAAAATGGGCCGTTTTTGAGAGGGCCATGGCACTGATCCTGGACATCAAGGTCCCAAGATTAAGGGGGAGGAAAGCATAGACAATTGAAAAGTTGAGTTCGATGACTACTGTGAGTGGAATCAGAGATTCAATCAAGATTTAGAGGATGAACATGAAAGTGAGTCCTAAGTGAGGATAAAATTGTAGTGGCGAGTACAATTTAGGATACTACATTTAGCCCCCACTTCTACGAGAGTATGAGACTAAGCATACTCATAGTAAAGTACAAAGGTTTGCATTGAAAACTTTCATCAAGGCATCAAAGAGACAAGACACACTAAGCCCCCAAGGGTCTTTCGTGTCTTACTACTTCAATATCAAGATAAAAGGGAAATTAGAGAAAAGAGAGAGAATCATGACTGCTAGCCTGCTAAGGTTCACTTGAGTCGTGAAAAAAAGAAGAATACAAAATTACAAAGAAAAAGGCTTAGTTTGCAAAGTAACTTGAGTATTGAAATATGTTATGGTATGTGCATAAAGTGAAACATTGAGCAGAGTGTATGCCCCCACGTTAAAATGATTGCACATGCTTGATAGGTAGCGATTTATTTAAGGTAGCATGAATCCAAAGACAAGCACATTACCACAATGATATGCCCGCAAGAAAGGGCAAATCAAAGGATAATGGTCATAAAACATAAAGCACATAAGGGCTCCACTAACTTCGGGGTCAGTATGCTCTTATTAATATTAATGTATATCCTGAATATTTGTATTAAATTAACCTCATCCCCCAAAGGTAGTGGAAGCACAAGCACATTGGAAGAAGGGAATGTGTGTCTTTTGAGTCAACATGGAAGAGACCAAATGAGATCTCAATGCTTTGCATCATCCCCAAGTAGACAACACAAGGCACAACAAACAGAAGAATTGAGATACAAATAGAAGAATGTCACAATAGAAGAATGTCACAACTGATTGAAGCGTCTTCACTGTCTTTCATGCTTTTTGAACAACATATTTCTGCCATAATACACTTTTGTTATATTCTACCTTGCCAGCATAGTTTGCAGGTCTTCTATATTGTAAAGCTTTGTTAGATTATATGTTACCAGAATCGTTGATAGGACTTTTGAATGGAAGAGGCCGTGATAGGATTAACTACCATTAATCCAATTTCCCCATTGTCTAAAATGCTTCCTACAATTACTATTTTTCCTTCTTCTTTGTTTACTTGGTCAACCATAATGGTAAGTATTATTTTCATGCAACTTTCACCTCACAAAGGCCTCTTTTTACTAGAATAAGTCTTCCACTAAAAGGTTCTTACACGAATTTACGAGACTCAAATTCACCCCTCCAATTATGGTCCAACAAGTTTATCTTTTCAATGATTGTTCATGCACATTTACATTCTACTTGTATTCTTTCATCTACGTTCTGAAATTGCATCTGTGTTATTTCACATTGGGTTTGAATTTAAAGCAACTTGTGAACTACAACTTTATTGCATTGTGATAGAATCTTGCCAAATAAAAAACAAGAATGGTTGCAAATTACTCAATTATAACTTTGTTATATTGTAATCACTTCTTCGAAAATTAACTTCCCTATGAAATAGTGAATTACTAATTTAGTGCAGACATATAGGATTTTCGGAAAAAACCAGAAATTAAAAACATGGTTGTCCACATCTATGTTTGCTATCATCTCTTTTCAACTTATTGGTTGTAACAAGACCTCACGCCCTCCCATAGGTTGTTGGTATTCTTTGCGTGCCCAATAGATTTTGTACTTCATATTTACATTTGCTTAAGGAATCGACGTCTAAGCTATGTGTTTTCGCCAAATTTTTTTCCTTTTCTTGTTATTTAACTTTGTTAATCTATATCTTAGATTAGTTACTCTTTTCAAACATTTGTTACTCTATATCCTTCTTTCCCACCTTTATATGATTCTTTCAGTTTTTTTCTTAACTAAGGCATTAATGTATTTGTCTTCTGTCCATAATAATAGCCATGCTACCTGTATTCTGCAATGTCCTTTGTTAAATTAATGTTGTTCCTTTATAATGGTTGTTCTCATGACCTGCCCGTCAAACGACATTAGATTGGCATTCTAAATTGCATATATGCTACCTTCTTTAAATAAATCTTTATACATATGCATCTAACTCTGCACACACACACACACACACACACACACACATGCATGTTAGTATATATACATATACATATACATATATATGCTAACATATTTATCTATCTACATATGCACATATGTAAGTATATACTATTCTAAACTACATATATCTGACTATTTACCTATTTATCTATATATATCTATGTAGGAATATATGCATGTGTGTATGTGCATATACATATATATGCTCCTCTGTCTATGTATTTACATATGTACACATCTAACTATAAACAATTTTGAACTACATATATGTCTATATACATAAATAAGTATGTACATATTTCCTTGCATTCATCTAAACAACCACATTTATATGTACCCTTGCATAAATGCACTGCGCCATTTAAATGCACCCTTGCATACCATTTCTATACATATAAGTATGCAACCACACCCGTATACACCCTTGCACAAATGCACTTGATCGAGGTGCGCCCCTTATCATTAGGCCATCCATAAAATAGAATTCCCTTCATCTTCAATTGACGGAGGAGGGTGGAGAACCATTGGAAGGGAATTGGGGTTCTACCAATTGAGGACTCTTCACTTCATTTCATATTCTTGCATCGCAAATACACTTCCAATCAAATGTGCCTCACACTCAATAGCCCTCCACTTGTTTTTTCCCCTTTAATACTTCTCATTCTAACACACCACCATTCTTGTATTTCTCTCAGATCTCCAAAGAGCCTGCTACACAAATATCTGATTTCAAAAAAGCTAGAAAGAAAGAACAAAATAGGCTTTACTATGCAAAACATAGAGAGAAATTTCTATAAAGCGGCAATACAAACGCCTTAATCAAAACATGGATTCCAATACTTTGCAGCCATTGCCAAATCTGGTTGCAACCCAGTCTACTGGTATTCCCATACCTCAAATATTGTCAAGCTCATCTGCAACCCATCCTTCAGATATGCTCCTGCCACATTCAACTGTGCTCGCCCAGTCAGTCGCACAATATGAACAACCCTACAGGCAACCTTTTCCAATTGATCAGTAGACAAATGTAACTTTTATTGCTACAACAATACCAATCTTAGACCATTTCAGATCTTCTGAATTTACAAATGCATAGGCTTCTTTCCGAACAAGAATAGATAGCTTGTCAAATCTACACATATGTACAATCTGGAAAGAAAAGTATGTTGGTATGCATGTAAAATTAACTCAACCTGACGTCATTTGCTCAAGATGCTATAACGAAAAGGGTGTTCACCGATTCTCTATTGCAAACAATATGGATATTGGCGAACAACCCATAGTTTTAAAATGACTTTCACAAGTAGAAGAAATGCTTATAGCAAGGATTGCTCCTGTTTTGCAAGTTAGCCATGCCAGGGGTGGTCAGTACAAATATATAGGACACACCATTAATTTCCCACAAGACATTTCAGAAATAGCAACTACTTTGCCACACAAATTCCAACATTTGGAGATTGTAATTATTCGAAGGACAAAGCTCGAAGGCAAAAAATATGACTGTTATGTAAACAGATTCCATGCTATGGACGCATTGAATTACAAAATTCAACATGACCACTACTATAGTGATGTTATCATTGACATTGCAGCTGCTGAATTATTGCCATAAACATCTACCGATATATCTATTTTTTTGCATGCCCTTCCAAATTGCATTGATCTACAGCCTCCTTCCCCAACACAAGAGTCATTCTATAATGATGATGAAGTTGAATTACAGACCACATCATCATTCATTCCAAAGTTGTCATGTTCAACCCCTGAACTAGATGCCATTAAAAAGATATTGCACCTAGATAAGGATGATTGAAATGTTGCAACTTGGCCCGAAATAAGTTGCTCACCCATTAATGAATACAACACTGAAGGCTTGTTCGCTATGGCTTTCCCAACATTGTTCCCAAACGGATCTGCACTGCCACTCCAACCAAGGACAAAACATGTTCACTTGCATGAATATGCTTTGCACTTGATAAGATATCATGACCAAAGACTTGGACAACATGTTAGGTTCAGATATTATCTTTACAATCTAATAATGAGACACTGTTCCCAACAGTCGGCTTCAGTTTTCCTACGGACCAACTTAGAAGACTTCTTCCCAACTACGTTGCAAGCCTTGCCTGAACAGTTATAGGCTACACCTTCTGATCAATTACCAAACCAGTTAATGCATTTTGCGGTTTCGCTACGAGGCACTAGAGCTTTTTGGAATAGATCACGCAAGGACCTCACATCAATGGTACACCAATTGGGATCACCTACATTGTTCTTCACATTGAGTGCAGCCGATACAAAATGGCCAGAACTACATAAATTATTTCCAGCCAACTCCTCTTTAGAATTCCAATCCATAAATAAAAAATTTATAGAAAACATTGTCCACAATCCACATGTTATAGCGTTGTTCTTGCATTTTAGATTCACAATATTCCATGAGGAGATTATTGACAAAGTTTTGAAATCAAAAGACCATTGGTACAAATATGAATGGCAACATCGCTGCTCCACACATATACATGGCTTTCTGTGGTTGCCGAATGCACCTGATATGGACAATATAGACTGGTCTAACTATGATGATGTCCAATTAGCTAAGTCCTTTTTTGATAGGTATGTTACAACATGGAATCCTCGTAGCCAACTTGCCCGAGACAATAGACTCCACAGTACTTCACTATTTGATCCATGCATGGCTGATACAAACAAAATTCTGGCTGCTAACCCTATCTCTGATTATGAGGAACTGGTCAATGTTGTTCAACGACATACAAAATGCTCTACTCATACTTTCTTAAAAAAAAAGGCCCAACCCTCCATTGTCGATATAGGGCCCCTTGGCCCAAGCAAGATTTTTCAACGTTGATTATTGATACTTACCGCAAGCCATGTTATCAACCAGCACGAAATGACAGTCGTTTAAATATTCATAGCCCAATTATGCTAGCAATATGGCGTGCAAATGTTGATTGCCAGCCTTTTTGTTCCAGAATGCCTGTTTTGCAATATATCTCCAAATATGCTTCAAAAACAGAACAAAAATCAGAAGGCTATGTTGATATGCTAAAAAAAATAGTTGCTACAACTAATTCTCAAGATACCATCTTGCTAGCATACCAAAAATTCATGACGGGGATAGTTGCTGATCGGGACATTAGCGCATAGGAAAATTGACATATGTTGCAAAAGCTACCATTGATCAGTTGTAGCCACCATTTTATCCACGTTAATGTTAGTAGGAAGGTCCTCCATCGTATTACTAATCAAAATGACAATGCCGAACTTTGCAAATCTTATATTTCTGCTTATATGGAAAGGCCTATTGAATTGGAAAAGGTCTCACTGATACAACCAACACAACAATTTTCATACAATAGACAGCGTAAGAAGCATAAATGGAAAAAACTGCAAAAACAAGCAATTGTCAATATCTACCCACAATTTAAAACCTCTCCAAATGAGGATGATGACAACTTTGAAGCCTATTGTTGGAGTGAGTTGCTCTTGTACAAACCCTTTCGTCATATTCCTGTAGATATAGGTGCATCAACAGAACACATCATTGCAAATTGGAAGCTATTGTACATGGATGGTTGCTCACATTGGCATATTTATGGAATAGAACAAGAATGCACAACAGAGAATGATGCAGACTCTGATAATAATGATTTCTTACATTCACACAATGAAAACCAGACAAATGAAAGGTAGCACCAACCTTTCCTCTCTCTTTGCACTTCGTACTTTCAATAATTTACCCCGTATATTGTTTTCCTTTACACTCCAAACAAATCTTCTACCTTTAACTTAAATATTTCTCCACCGTACTCACTTCACACTATCTCTTCCACACACTATAAAATAATTTTTTGCACACTTTGGCTCACTTCATTTTGTCTCCTCCCCCTACAGGATGTAATCTTCACATATCATCAGCTTCTTCTTGATGATTACATATTAGATGCTTCGCTCATCATAAGTGCTTCAAAATATAGTTGACACCTTCTTGTAAAGATTTACAAAATACAATTCAAATAATCGCCAACAATAATGTTCCAAAATTCTGTGCATAGTTCAATTTGACTCACTATAATATTCAATGTCATCTCCACTTCTACATTCTCTTTCCTCATTTTAAATTTAACACTCTTTTTCACTTCGTAGTTTGTAAATTCCTCCCCAATTTGAGCCTCGCCTATCGGCGACCTGTTGCAGGCACTTCTCCTGCAACTGCTAGTTCCTATTTGTCCACACCTACACGATCCAACTTGGAGGTTGCTAGTGATGGATATGACACCACCCTCGGACGCGTCTATTCTGGTTCCAAGATGGTAGTACGGATTGACCGTCGATTTTGCAATAAACGACTGCGATTGGCTAACACATCGCTATCACGTTGTACGAAAGGTCCATTTTGGAGCCAGAATAGCCGCGACCAATTACTTCGGCCATTACAGACGTGTCTATTTTGGCTCCAAAACCGCATCGGATTGATTAACACACGTGTTAGTCGCGCGTTTTACACCGCCGATTTTGCAATAAACGGCTGCGATTGACTAACACGTCGCTATCACGTTGTACACTTCTCCCACTCTCCACTAAATTATAACAATTTTTAAAATAATAAATAATAAATAAAACTTACCAATTTGTACATTTTATGCTAACATTAATATAACCATAATTAAATCTTAATCAATTATAAAAATTCATTCTCATTGAAAAAAAAAATTATAATAAATAATTTACAGCCTAAAATCTTAAACTATTGCCTTAAAATTTGGTTTATATAATATGGTCTTAAACTATCGCCTTAAAATTTGGTTGGTGGGGCTGATGGGTTTTTTCACCGAGCAAGCAAACTAGATGCTGATATATAAGTATATGCGTAATGGAACTCTCAGAAAAAGATCTCATTCGTAAAGCCATGAACAAAAATCAAATGTACATAACAGTCTTGCAATGGAGCATCTCAAGAGGCTGCAGTACAACCCCCTTATTACAACGTGAGAATGGAACTGGATAGATTTTACCATCATAATACTACTACATAAATCTGATAGACACTTAAACCATTGACTCAACTAACATGTGTTTGTGTTCATTATTTTTTACCACGATGATTGCATATTTTTTAGATTGTCGTTTTGATTAAATCTATGTTAGATGCTAAATAAAATTAGATTAACAAGTTTATTGCAAATAATTTTACACTGATTTTGTTCCAGGGAAAAATAGCTAGAGAGTAAACATGCATACAAATTGGGTATATAGCCACTCCTTCTATAAATACCACAAAATTTTCAGACATTTGATATGTATCTTTATTGTGTCTAATGCATATCAAATATACTTGCAGGGATATGACCAACACCAACAGGCCTTTGAGTATCTTCAAATCACATTAAATCCATATAAGAACTGTACTGACATTACTCCATGAGTCCTTGAAGAAATATTCAAAGATTGCAAGTTGATTGCATTCAAGACGTCGTTCCTTATTTTTAATTGAATATTGATGCTTCAACTTACAAAGGCACTTAGAAAATGAATTTATGATGGTCATAAATTTATTTTTAAAAGTGTGATATTTTAAAGGGGGGAAATTCCTCAAGTTCCATTATATTATTTTCAAAGAGGCTTCAATTTAACATGGGAACTCTCATCAATATACATGAACAACATACATTCTTAGGAAGGCTTTTAACAAACTAAAAGTATGAAAGCCATGTACAAAAATAACAATCTTGCAATGAAGCATCTGTAGAACCCTTAATAGAACGTGAGAGTGGAACTGCATGGATTTTTCCATCAAAATACTGCTACATAAAGCTAATAGACACCTGGCAATAAAAAGGGTATAAAAAATGATTCAAAACAGAAGAAGTACATCAAAAGAAGGCAAAGAGCCCAACAAAGAAAAGATTACAAAGACTTATCCTGATCAACAAGATGATCCAACTGATGAGACAATTCCAAAGAAAGTTGTCCCCTATCCTCAATAGATCACCCCTCCATAAAGACAAAAGCCCACTTAGCAAGACAATTGACAACTCCATTCCAATATCCCAAGGAGCCATTCCCCTAGCAAGGTCACATTTTGCCAAGTGAGTCTCCCTAACAGGATTCAGGATTTTCAACCACACATGTTGAGAAACAAGTTTGACATCTTGGAAAATCTACTGATTCCTCTCCTACCAGATGTGCCAAATAATAAAAGTTGGACCCAAAGACGAGGCAACTTGAAGAAAAGGAGTACCAACAGGTGTCTAGCCCAAGCGGTCCCAAAACTCAACCAAAGAAGCAACATGCCAATAGGTACGGTTCCAAGTTTCCCCACCAATAGTGTCAAATCCTCCTAGAGAATGAGCACTGAAAGAAAAGGTGGGTGACAATCTCCTCACTATTACAACAAAGAACACACATAGAGGGCCCACAAAAACCTCGCTTACATAAGTTATCCCAAGTAAGACATCGATTTTAAACCACTAGCCACAAGAAAAATTATATTTAGGCCAAGAAAACAATTCCAAATATATTTCCACCAAGGCACCTCTTCACCACCATAAATTTCATGAACCGACTTCTTATAGCCATAAGCAATTGAATATTTCCCAAATGACTCACTACCCCATGCTAATATATCTAGTCCCTCCAAGGAATTACAGTTCCAAGAAGAAAGAATATGGGCCAACTCTTGTCAAGACTCCTTAGAACCCCTCGGCGGCCACTCACTAGGACCCCTCCATCTATAGCCAAAAGCAGATCCAAAGTTTTGAATTGTGTTAAAATATCCTACTGAAGTCCACCCAACAACTACAAAACTATCATAAAGAGGCTATAAATGAGAATACATATAAATAATGGTAGGATTACCATCCCAAGAATCCAACCAAAAAAGAGCCTCAGAGCCCTTGTGACAAATCCAAAAAACACCCTCTTTTATGAAGTGTGCCCCAATTTTCAAAGTATGCCAAATCATAGAGCGCCTGCCTGCCAGCTGATATCGAGGAACATTTCAATCATGAATGGTACCCAAATACTTATAAGTAAGGATACGAGCCCACAATTGATGTCGGTTGGTACACCACCTCGAGTAAAATTTTGCCGCCAAAGCCTGATTGTTCAAAACCGTTGAGAGAAGACCAATGCCACCCTCATTTTTAGGTTGGCAAACTAGCTCCCACTTAACCAAACTCCATTTAGAAGAGTGCAAGTTACCACTCCAAAGGAATTGACGAGACAAAGCATCGAATTCCTTAAGGAAATACCTTGGAGCAACCTAAACAAAACCCCTATAAATAGAAAGAGCCTGAATCACAGATTGAAGAAGAGTAACACAAGCAAAAGTAGAAAGCCACCTATGATTCTGATGGTTAACCTTTCATCGCAGCTTATCCAACAACCCTTGCCAAAAGGGTCTAGGTTGTCGACCAAAAACAATAGGAATACTCAGATAGATGAAAGGAAGAGAACCAATTTGGAACCTTAGAGTATTAGCAATTCTCCTTTGGATAGCATCGGGGGTATTGAAGAAATAGATTGAATACTTAAGCTCATTCACCTGCTTCCCTGAAGCAGCTAAATAGACATCCAACAACTTCCTAATTGACTCAACCTCCTGAAGAGGAGAAACCCCAATAAGAGTTGCATCATCCACAAACTGGAGATGTGAAAGCTTAGGAAATCCAATACCCCAAGTCCACCCCCTGATCACCCCTTGAGCAACCTGAGACTTGATGAAAAGTCCCAAGCCTTCAACCATGATGATAAACAAATAAGGAGAGAGGATCACCTTGCCTCAAACCCCTTGAAGAACCAAATAATTGTGATGGCTCACCATTGATAAAACCATAGAAGGAAGCAGAGGTCACACAACTCATAATCCAACTGACCCACTGCAAATTGAAGTCAAAGGCCAAGAGAATTTGACACAAAAAGCTCCATCT
>NC_081409.1:749349734-749370734 GCF_030272615.1 Cryptomeria japonica
CATGCAAGGTGGAAGGTGAAAAAAGAAGTCTAGTTGCATATGAGAGTCATAAATGGGTCCCGATCAAATATGGGGATGAGATCGATAAGGTGAGGGCCCAAAATGCGGTCAAAATTGTAAGGGGTGCAATTTTAAGATGCTACATTTACCTCTTTTTCTTCAATTTTTTTGTGTATTTTGATAACTTCAAACTTTAGTTCATGGATATATTTCTTACTATTTTTTTTATAAATATATGTTTTTCAATAAATTTGAAAAATTGTGTGTGTTGAAATACAACTCTTTATAATTGCACCTTTTTCCTTAATTATTTATCCAAATTAGAAAATAATTATATCTATATACACCTTAAAATTGGCTTGATCACAATGTTTATTTTGACAGGGTGTCTGATTCTGGTTTCATTTCTGCTATGTGGTATCATTCTAACTAGTGGTTGGAGAATTGTGTGTCATAGGCAGGGGTAGTTCAGACTGGTGTTTTTTGGCAGCAATGGATATGCATCCTTCAGTGATCATACTTTAATCTTCCTTCTATATGTTTCTATTGGTGGCTTCCTTTATATCTAATGTGGCTTATGTAATTGGGATGGGTTTTTTGATGTACTATGCCAATTGGCATTTGGTATTGGGTAGAATAGGCTTGTGCTACTTAAGCAATACTAAAGGGTTTTCTTATTGGTTCTTTCCCTTCAGTGCTTTTTGAACCAGACACTGTAAAAAAACTTTTTAAATTTAACATAGTTCAGTGGTTCTATCCACTTTTATCAAAAAATAAATAAAAAAATCCTCTACCTATGAATAAATTCATTAATTTATTTATATGGTTCATAACATTTATTCATTTTATCCTAAGATCATTTCCACATCATCTAACCAGTTTGTCCTATTATGCCACATCAACATGTGTATCAAAAATTAAATATTCCTAAATATTTAATTGATCAATTATCCTCAACCAATTCAACAAACTAAATGGAAACATGGTATTTGCAACAAATTGAGAAATGAAATATTCTTAAAATATTTAATTAATCAAATACCTTCAACAAACTTGGAAGAGAGACATGGAATCTTCAACCAACTAAGGACACTTGGAATTCTTATCTCTTCTCCATCCTCCACATATCATTTGTTTCCTCTTGAGGGAGAAAGATCCACTTTTCTCTCCAACTTCTCCATCTCCAACCATTCAATTCCTCAAATCGAATTTGAACCACCCACCTCTTCCATCTAGGACATGAGCCTTGGAAAACTTATAAATATGACCTCATTTGCACAAATCAAGCTCTCACAATATGGAAGCATTTTTATATTCACTCAATCATCTCACTAGTCTAGAAGCAGTTTAGCAAGCATTAGAGTATTTTCATAGTAAAAGCATTATCATTAGCATAAGTCCATATAGAAGCATTTTTAATATCATGTAGGTCTTAATTTTCATCTCATCTAGCTTCTCATCATATTAGTGTAGGAATTAATTATTGCATTAGAACATAATCTCATTCTCTAGGTTGTCATTTTGAAAGCCAAGTGCATTAAATCTAAGAGAAAGCATGACTTGAAGAATCCTTGGAGATAGAGGACAATGGGACTCTCATAGGAATGATGAATTTGAATTTTATTTTCTTAATTTTCTTTCCATATCAGTCTCATTGATGTGTTTTAGGATTTAATTAATTGACACATAATTCTTGCACACAATATCATCTTGACATAGATTCTTTTCTCTACTGCGAAATATTTTTAATTTTTTTAAAAATAAATTTTAACATTTTTCTTTGACAAGATAATCAAACTTATATTTAGTGTTGATGACCTACTTTAAAAAAAATAAATATTAAATATAAAAACTAATTAAATTATTAAAAGATATATATTTTGGAAAATTCAGCTATAGGTCTATAAAAAGGGTATTTTTACATTTGAAAAAAAAAATTATTTGTAAGAGTAGGAGTTGTTGAAACATCAAGTTTTCTTAATTTTTCTTTGGCAATTAGACCCAAAGTAGTATAAAATTGTAAAGCGGAAAATCGCAATCGAACCCTAGTTGTTCTCCCCTCTTCCAACTCCGAGGAGAGAGAAGGGAGGTTCGCTAGGATTCGATGGTTTTCACTTAGGGGAGAGACTTTACATTCAAAAGAGGGGTTGAAACTCATAAGATCCAATCCCACACAATGCAAAATTGGATGCTAAATGAATTTCAAGGGTTAGGAAAGAAAGGCTACCCTCTTTTGTAAAGAATGTTGATAGAGGAATTAAGCTAGGAATGCATAGAAAGTGACAAATATTCGCTTGTAAACTGAGTTCGGGATATAGTATGAAGCTGCGGACCTGGAATTAGCAGTAAAATGTCGATACGGAGCTGTCCTGTAAATTTGAGCAAAAGTTATCTGGACGATGGCGCCCGGCGCCACGGTCCTTCGAAAAATCTGCGAAACGAAGGGGGATCTGTTCGTCTCTGCACAAGGATTCCAGATCTTCAATTTCAGCCGCGTACCTGCAACCTACACATAGAAAAGCGAAGATGAATGGGGGGTTAGGGATTAGGGGTTTGCCTTTAGGTCAAACCTCAGTTTTGGAATTAACCAAGAAATGAGCAAGTGCTGTAAATGTAAATGACTGTAATGTAAAACAAGTACTAATACCTTGTTCTAAGGATGTTTGTATCCTTATGTGCGAAGGTTTAGATGTTGTTGTTTGTTGTATGTTGTAGTAGCATGTAGTAAGTGATCTCCTCTTCAATGGTTGAATCCTTGACTTGAATGCAACACTTAGCCTTGAATGGAGACTTAGAATGATCAATTGCTTGAATGCTTGAATGCTTGAATGCTTGAGTATAGTTTCCACGCTTTTTACACCTATCCCCTTCATACCAAATGAGAGAGAAAAATTTAGTTTATATACTTGCCAATTAGGGTTAAAAGACTGATTTTCCCGACCTTAGGCCGACCAAGAAATGTAATTTCCAAATTGCAAACAAAAAGACCCGCAATCTCCTTAGGAGACTGGGCCCAAAATAGGACCCAGGGACCAGGGCACTGGGCGCCCTGGTCCTAAGGGACCAGGGCACTGGGCGCTCTGGTCCCACCTCCCGGGACAGCAGGGTGCAAGGAGGTTCAGGCCAGGGTGCTTGAAAAATGCAGTTTTTGGTGTCGTGAGCAAGTTTCGGGGTCTCCATTCAGGTTGCGTGTTGCGTCGCCATCGTGAAGACCGAAACGCAGTCGAAATTGCAAGTGTCACAATTTTAGGACGCTACATTTAGCCCCTACTTTAGCGGGAGTATAAGCGTATGCTCATACTTCCGGTAAAGTACAAGGAAACAACATTGAAAGACTTTCACCACGTCAAGGAGGCAAGACACACCAAGCCCCCAGTGGACTAAGGATCTTACGACTTTGATTGACAAAGTAAAAGGGAAGATCACGAGGGAGAACCATGACTATCAGTAGTAAGGTTCCCTCACTATGATTCATGCAAAAGAAATACCAAAAATTTTCAAGGCAAAGCTAAGTTCGCCAAGAAATTTTCAAGTATCTTGAAAGGATAGACAGGGTGTATGCCCCCCTACGTTAAAGCGATCGCACACGCCTCAACGGGGGTGATTGTTTTAACGTAGTGATACACATAAGAAACGAGAAGGGAAAGGAGCACGTTATCACAAAGATTTAGCCCCCAAGTGTGAGATAAACCCAAGGATAATAGACACAAAACACAAAGCACGAGGTGACTTCGCTTTCCTCGGGGTCAGTATGCTGTATGATAAGTCATGTATATATCATATGTATGTATGCATAATTGTTCTTCATTCCCCAATCAAGGAAGGTCACCTAGAAGAAGGGAACACATGTGTCTTTTGAGTCAACATGAGAGAGACCAAAGAGATCTCGGTGCTTTGCATCGTCCTCAAGTAGACAACACTAAGGACGACAAATAGAAGAATGAGAATAACATATAGAAGAAGTAACAAAAGAGAGGGGGAGAGAATCTGCTATGCTAGTGTAACTAGTCTAGCACGTCATCTACCCCCCGATCTTGCTGATCAATGTTTCGGGAAGGCAGGGAACACGCTAGAGGAGGAACATCCAACACAGCAGATGGAGCTATCACAAGATCCAAACAAGGGCTATGTTCATGTTCCAAGCCACATTGTTCTTGTCTAGGAGCTAGGATAAGTGCTTTAGAAAATTCATTAGATAAATGGTTATCAATATCAACAAGTTCATATTCACTATCAGAAGTAAGAGGAGTAACATGTTCATCATGAATAACATTTTCATCTATATCATCATCAAGATTTATAAAAATAGGATCTTTAACTCGCACAGGATCAAGACCATCATGCATCTTATGTTTAGGAGATTTTGGAGAAAATGGAATAATGCTTGTTGAAGGTGTTTTTGGAGATTGTAAATTTTGAGAAGCAGCTGCTTGAGCCCTAAGACGACGCTTTCGTCGACGTTCACGTGCAGAACGATTTCGTCTAGTCTTAGTAGGAAGTGTAGAAGATAGAGGAGGAGGAACGTTCTCATCCTTATCACTTGGGTGTTTAGGTTGTGGTCTCTTAGGCTGGATAATAGGAGAAGAAGAAGGTCTCTTCTCTCTATAAAAGGCAGGAGGAGGAACTGCTCCATATAAAGGAGGAATTTTTGGTTTAGGAAGAAGACCAAGTCCATCATGACGAGGAGGTATAGGTCTACTTTTAAAAGGTTTATTAGGCATAGACATAGTCACTTGAGGAAAGACATTAGTTTTATCTTTCAAAGGAAGAACTTCCTTCTCAAGAACGATAGGAATGTCAAGTTTAGGTGTTCTAGGTTCATTTAGAGATAGGATCATATCTATTTTCCACTTTTGATAAGATTTGAAAAGATGATCACTTCGCGGAGGAAGAGATTGGAATTGTTTAGGCCAAAAGTAATCAATAGGAACACTAGAAGTTCTTTCAGCTGGTTTAAAGAGACTATGACTGACAGTAACAACTTCACCATTATGGGGAAATTTCAAACACTTATGTATAGGAGAAGCAATAGCTTTCATGGAAGATAGCCAAGGATAGCCAAGCTTCACACGAAATTGTTCGGATGAAGGGATAATAGCAAAGTTCACAGCAAGGGATTTGTTATGGACCTCAATAGGTAATGTAATAGAACCAATTGCAGGAGAAGAAAATGCATCAAATAATTTCACAACCACATCTATTTTGTCATAGATCACTTGATTCAATTGCAAAGTAAAAAGAAATTCCTCAGTAATAACATTAACCATGCACGAAGGATCAATAAGCACTCCACGGCAAGGTGTATTCTTAACTTTTGCAACTATGTATAAAGGACCATCAGGTGCTCTAATGGTTTCACTAGAATCAAATGTGATGGAAGGTTCTTTAGGGTTTTCTTGCTGCTCTACAAAGTTAATCACATTCGGAGTCATAGACACAAGACTATCAGATGAGAGAGAGGAATCATTAGCCTCAATCGCATTAGAGGTATGAGAAGGTAATGGATCAGTAAAAATCTGAATATTTTGGTTAGGAGGAGCTACAGATGTATTGCCTTTATCATTCACTCCAGAAACAGAAATAGTATTATTATCAATCAAATCTTGAATTTTACCCTTTAAAGAAAAACCTTTTTTCAGTATCATGACCAGGCTAACGATGAAAGTGACAAAAAGCTTTATGATCAAAATAAGGTGAAGTAATCTTTGCAGGATCAATTTGCCTTATAGGAGGAAGAGTAAGCACATTTTGTTCCAATAACTTATTCATAATACCATGCAATGATTCATTCAAAGGAGTATACTTTCTTTCTTTCTTGAAAAATTTAGAAATAGGAGGCACACCTGATGCTGCATTCACATTGTTGTTGTTGATGTTTTCATTGAATTTGATGGAATCTCTGTTTGGTTTAATCTTCCCAAATGGTTGTTGACTGCTATCACCCTTATCACTCGGAGCCATAGGATGTGATTGTTCCATTTGACTCACAGTCAGTTGATAATTGTGAAGAGTGGCACACAACTGTTGGAAAGAAGTAAACTCAGAAAATAGAAGTTTGTCTCGAATATCTTTTTGCAAATTAGAAATAAAGATTCTTTGAATATCATTGTCAGGCACCGGAAAAGAAATTTGAGCATACAAATGCTTATATCTACCAATAAAATCAGTCACTTTTTCTTTAACACCTTGTTTACAATGCATTAAATCAATCAAAGTAACTTTAGGACTTATATTGTTTTGAAATTGTTGAATGAAAGCATTTGCAAGTTGTTCGAAAGAAGTAATAGAATAAGAAGGCAATGAGCAATACCATTGTAGGGCTTTGTCTCTTAATGTTCTAGTGAATAGTTTTGTAAGCAACCTTGGGTCATAAGCAAAATCAGTACAAATTGTTTGAAAAGTCTTAACATGTGTTAGAGGATCTCCTTTACCATTATAGAGCTCCAAATGCGGGATTTCAACATGTTTAGGAGGGATAGCTCAAACAATGTCAAGAGAAAGTGGGCTCGCGACATCAAATGTGGGCACACTAAACTTAGATTGATTCATAGAGGCAATTTGTTGTTGTAAAGAAGAGACAGTTTGTGCAAGATTGTTAATGGTCGCTTCAGTCGAAGAGTTCATATTAGGTGTGTTAGATTGAGATGGAGGTGTTATGTTATTGAAAGAAGGTAGAGAGTAAGGTGGTGGGACCCTATGATAGTCAACCATAGGGGATGATTGGATAGGAGGAACACTACAAGGAGGAATGGAATGGTTAAATGAATTGCCCCCTTGCGTGATGTTCATTTGTGAAGATGTAATAGGAACACTCATTGAAGGAATGTATGAAGAAATTGGATTAAATGAAGGAAGAGGATTAATTGAAGAAGAGGGATTGCCCCCATGACTGGTAATCATAGGAGGAATGTCTTGTATAGAAGTAGCCATGATGTTTGATGTAAAGGTAGGTATGCTAGCAATAGGAGTTGTCAAAGGAATAGAATGATTGACTTGTGTAGGAGGTTGTGTGTAACCTAAAGTTTCAGCACAACTCTTCATAGGCATCACATTCAAATCCACAATGTGTGAAATACCACGCAAAATATCAATTCCATTCTTATCACTTTGAAGCATGCATTTTAGACCCTCAATTAAAGGAAGAGCTTGACTATCGGGATACTCATGAGACATCCATTGGTGAAAATCGTCAAATTGGTTATCCAATTTCGAAAGTTGTTCAATAGAAACCTCATGGAGAGCTTCTTCGTCATTAGGAGGATTAGAGGAATTTCCCATGTCCTCGTTAAAAAGGCTATTCAAATTAGGTTCCATCTCCTCGGTATTTAAACCTTGGAAAGACTTAATTCTACAGCTTCGTCTAACGGGAATAGTGTAAGTAGGGCTTGTTGTTGTAAAACTCATGCACTAGAGAGAGAGAGAAAAGATTTTGATTTTAGAGGTAGCAATTTTCAGTAAAACCAGCCAATCTTCCAGATTTAAGCTGTTAAATGCAATCACGACAGTCTCTCGAAATTTCAGAAAAAATGTTCGGGACCGTGGCGCTCGGAGTGCAACACGGTCCTTGCAACTTTTTTCGAAATTTGCAAGGATGAAAGGTATGATGATTTTAGAGCTAATCTGAAAAAATTGAGTGATTTTACGATCTGTAGATAGGCCAAATTAAAGTTGCAATCTCAAAATTGAACCCTATCAAGATTGTTGAAAAATGCAAAATTTGAATTTTGAAAAAGAGAGGGAAACTGAAATTTTGAATTTTATGATTTTAGAGGGAATGCTAAGTGCAATGCAAATTTTGAAATTTAAAAATTGACTCAATTTCATGCAAAATTCAATTTTGAAAGCGGAAATCGAAGTTGTTGTAATTAAGCACTTAATTTCAAAAGTCACAAATTGCAAGAATTTGAATAAAGCACTGAAATTTCGAATGAATGCAAACACACTTTTCAGATTTAGGACAGTAAGAAACACAATTTTGACACAAAATTTCAATTTCCACAATTTTTGAATGATTAGGAGCCTTAATCCAAGCAATCACAAGACCAACTTTGACTATAATTTTGAGAGTGTTATAATTGATAAAATCAGCCAAAATTCTGGATTTTAGCAGGAAAATACAGTAAGATCTCGCTCCTGAAATTTCGGAAAAAATGTTGGGGACGATGGCGCTCGGAGTGCACATGGTCCTCGCAACTTTTTTCCAAATTTTCAGGGATGAAAGATATTGTGATTTTATTGCGGAATCCAAAGTTACAGTTGATTTGGAGATGTTTTGATCAGTGAAATTGTCGGACAAAGATTGAATCAAGAGGGTTTCAAAAATTAGGGTTTTGACATTTAACCACTTAATTTTCAAAATTAAAGCACAGATATGAATTGATAATTTGTAATAGAAAAGCAGATCTGAAGCAAGCATTAACAATTAAACATTTCGCAAGTTCAATGTTCAAAAAGAAAATTTAGGGTTTTTATGCAATCACCTCTAAAATTTTGCAAAAGATCAAACATGGAAATGTAATCAAGGAATCAATTTTCAGATCTAAGCATGAAAAATCAGAAAGGATGTTCACGTTGGGTTCACCAAAATGTAAAGCGGAAAATCGCAATCGAACCCTAGTTGTTCTCCCCTCTTCCAACTCCGAGGAGAGAGAAGGGAGGTTCGCTAGGATTCGATGGTTTTCACTTAGGGGAGAGACTTTACATTCAAAAGAGGGGTTGAAACTCATAAGATCCAATCCCACACAATGGAAGATTGGATGCTAAATGAATTTCAAGGGTTAGGAAAGCAAGGCTACCCTCTTTTGTAAAGAATGTTGATAGAGGAATTAAGCTAGGAATGCATAGAAAGTGACAAAGATTCGCTTGTAAACTGAGTTCGGGATATAGTATGAAGCTGCAGACCTGGAATTAGTAGTAAAATGTCGATACGGCGCTGTCCTGTAAATTTGAGCAAAAGTTGTCAGGACGATGGCGCCCGGCGCCACGGTCCTCCGAAAAATCCGCGAAATGAAGGGGGATCTGTTCGTCTCTGCACAAGGATTCCAGATCTTCAATTTCAGCCGCGTACCTGCAACCTACACATAGAAAAGCGAAGACAAATGGGGGGTTAGGGATTAGGGGTTTGCCTTTAGGTCAAACCCCGGTTTTGGAATTAACCAAGAAATGAGCAAGTGCTGTAAATATGAATGACTGTAATGTAAAACAAGTACTAATACCTTGTTCTAAGGATGTTTGTATCCTTATGTGCGAAGGTTTAGATGTTGTTGTTTGTTGTATGTTGTAGTAGCATGTAGTAAGTGATCTCCTCTTCAATGGTTGAATCCTTGACTTGAATGCAACACTTAGCCTTGAATGGAGACTTAGAATGATCAATTTCTTGAATGCTTGAATGCTTGAATGCTTGAGTATAGTTTCCACGCTTTTTACACCTATCCCCTTCATACCAAATGAGAGAGAAAAATGTAGTTTATATACTTGCCAATTAGGGTTAAAAGACTGATTTTCCCGACCTTAGGCCGACTAGGAAATGTAATTTCCAAATTGCAAACAAAAAGACCCGCAATCTCCTTAGGAGACCGGGCCCAAAATAGGACCCAGGGACCAGGGCGCTGGGCGCCCTGGTCCTGAGGGACCAGGGCGCTGGGCGCTCTGGTCCCACCTCCCGGGACAACAGGGTGCAAGGAGGTTCAGGCCAGGGTGCTTGAAAAATGCAATTTTTGGTGTCGTGAGCAAGTTTCGGGGTCTCCATTCAGGTTGCGTGTTGCGTCGCCATCGTGAAGACCGAAATGCAGTCGAAATTGCAAGTGTCGCAATTTTAGGACGCTACAAAAATATACATTTAGTAGACACTTCCAATTGGAAAAGTTGTGGCCCATATATAACTTAGCTATAATGAATCTATATAGATCATATGTTTGAGTAAAATTAATTTTTATTTAGAATTACTTAAATTCACTTGTGCTAATTGTGGGAGAGGGTAAATCATGGTCATGGATGAAGAAAACATGAACTATCATCATATGCATAAAAGGAACATTATGGAGTTGTTGAATTAAATTTGAAATTGAATTAGCAAAGAAAAATAATAACTCCATCTACCAAATTTACTTATGATATGTAATAACCAAAGCATTATTCACTCAATGTATGCGACAAAATTATGAAAAAATAGATTTGAAAATATCAAATTGAAAATATTCATAATGTAAGAAACTCCACGTTCACCAAAACATAATGTGGGTGAAATAGGGTTTCACAATTTAGGCTATGAATCCACTTATTTCCACCAAATACATTAAAAGGGTGAGAGAACCCAATAGATCTAACCCCAATTCTATAAGCAAAAGGGTTGAATACTAGTTGGATTGTACTCTCCTTTTAGTTTTAATTGAGGGTACTTAAGATATTTGAAATTGAATGCTAGATCTAGGGTAAATGATAAGAATTTGACATAAAATGACATAAATAGTAAGCTATAGGTACAATATACATACCCAGAGCTAGATCTAGGCAAAAGGAATAGAAAGAAACATGTGCATAAAAAAAAAGCTCAAAAGTGTAGGATCGAGTTAGGTAAATCAATCTTAGTCCCCAGATATCAAGTGCAAACAAATAAGAAAATTTCAAAATCAGAATGTTGCTTAGAACTTGTACATCAAATCTCATCAAAATTTCATAGGATTGGGATTTAAAAATTGATGTAGTCCTCCTATTTTTTCTCCTATTAAAGTCAAATATGATCATTGTCAAATTCTCTATCAAAATCTCCATTCATAGCTCATGAATTTGTTGCCTGGACATAGAAAGAAGGAAACAAGTGTTATTTATAAGGGCTTATCTTAGGTCAAACCCCAGGTTTGGAATTAAACCTTGAATTGAATTGAAATTGAACTTGAAATATTGAAGTAAATATTGAATGTTATACCTCAAATGTGTAGCAGTGGATTATGATATGATGCTCTTTGAATATAATCATAGGTAGTGAGGCAATAAAATGACTTGATGTGACAAGAACATGAATGACCTAATCAAACACACATGCTTTCATGAAGATTTATGTAGATTTGTTTCTCCATGATGTTGAAATTCTTGAAGAATATGATGGGATGAAATGTTTCCTTGAATGTTTGAAGATGCTTGATGTTGATACATAAATGATGGGTGGTGTGATAAATGTGTTAAATGAAAATGAATAAGAAGAATACTCTTATATATATTTATTAAGGTACTTTATTGATTAGGCCAACCTCCAATAGTCAAATTGAGACATCGATAAATGAAATCACCATGAAGAAGAAGTGCACTAACATATTAAAATTAGTCCTAGAGTTAAGGAGGACCAAGATTCCCTAGGCACCATGGTCTTGGACTAGGACACCCTGAGCTACCATGGCCCACCAAAAATAGGACCTAGACAATTGGAAAACCTAAGTGCATAGCTTGAGACACAAGTTTGGTTCTTCGTGCAGAAAGATGACATCATATTTGAGGTTAAAAGGTTAGAATTGAACCTAAGGGAGAGATAATATGGGACACACTAAAGTAGGGGCACAAAAGGTGGTGTGAATTCTATAGGGTTACTATTTATGACACTACAACTATAAATGTTCAATCACATCTTTCTATTTTACCAATGTTAATTTTTGCCTTCTTTAGTCTTAGGGATTAGGATTTACCCATAGTAATTTCCCATGATATGGATAGTGGTGTTTTTTTCTTGTTACCTAGTGATATATGTATTATATGTATGACTACCTCCAACTATAGACTAGGAAATCCTCCATTCATCTTCCTATTGGAAGGGGCCCAACTCTTCAATGAGGATGATGGATAATGACATTTGTAATTATTGAAATCTACAAAGATGAATAACCCAAAATACAATGCAAATGAATAGAAATAAAATTATGAATATTGTAACATCCTAAAATTACACCCCTCACAATTTTCGGCTACATCTGGGTCTTCACCTTAGTGTTTGTGCCCCTCGGCCTGATTGGAGACCTAAATATGCTCATGCACATCAAAAGAACATTGCAATTCAACCTTGTGCTATGTCCACACCTTGATCCTACCCCAAAATAGGGTAGGACTAGGGTGTGGCACCCTAGGATCCCCTATTTGGGACTTCCCTTGATCCTTTCCCCTTGGACCTAATTCAAATTTGAAGTGGGAATTTCCTCCTATGTTGGCTCAAGTCAGAAAATCAGTCAATTAAACCCACTGGCAAGTATATAAGAGGGATTTCCCCTCTCATTTGACATATAACAAAATTCAATCAAGAATCCAAGCATTCAAGAGATCAAGAATTCAAGAATTCAATAGAAATTGAGCATTTTTAGTCTACCTTCATGATTTGGAGCAACAATAGAGACAAGATTTCAAGCATTGAAGAGGAGATCAACATTCTACTTCGTGAAACCCTAATTCCATGTGGAGGCAAGGAAAAATTCATAAGGAGGTATAAGCATTTCAATTTCATTCAAATTTACATCCCCTCAAGGAGGAGAATTTCTACTTTCGGTCCTTTCATTTACATTATTTAAACCACTTGGTTAATTCCAAAACTGGGGTTTGATCTGAAGACAAACCCTTATTTCCAACACATTTCCCTTTCTTTCTGTGTGCAGGAAATATGTGTGCAAATGTACTTCTAGAATTAAGCTTTATTTGAAAAAACAAAAAAAATCCTTTTCAACGCACAAAAAGTTCAGAGGAATGATAGGAGGGTCTCCCTGTTTGGAAACACGGTCCCTGCAACTTTTGTTGGATTCAATAAAGCAGCTCCAAATCATCTCAAAATTCTCAAATCTAGGTGCATGATTGAATCCCAAATCTATAGCTCACTATTTGCACATACTTTGCCTCCATTTTCAACACTTTGCCTTAATTCAATTAATCAACTTACAAAAGAGGGTTAATTACATTCCAATCTACTTAGTATTCAATCCTTGCATCCTTTTGGATTTGATATAGTAGATTCATCCCCCTCTTTTGAATGTAAAGTCCCTCTCAAGTGAAAATTGAACCTTAGTTAAGTTCCCATCTTTCTCCCAATTGGTGAATTTCACTAAGGTTCTCCAATTTTCCACTTTACATTTTGGTGAACCCGACTCCTTACACCCTTAATTATTATTTTTTTTTTAGATCTGAGTGTATGCAATTTAAAATTTAAATTTTCAATTACAGGTTTAATTTATTTGCAATTTTAAAAAATTAGAGGTTAAATTCACAAAAACCCTAATTTTTAGATTCAAAATTGATCTTGTTATTTGTCTAAATTAGATTAATTGTTTCAGATCTGAGAGATTTTTAATTTTTGCAATTCAAGTCTTCATTTACACTTTTGAAATTTTCAATTATTTTTAAAATTAAGTGGTTAAATCGTGCAAAACCCTAATTTTTAATTTTTAAATTAACCTTGTGGATTGGGTAGATCTTGAATTAATTTTCAGATTTGGATATGTTTCAAAATTCATTTTCCCTCCTTGCAACATTCAAAATTTCAAATTAAGTGGTTTATGCAACAAACCCTAATTTTTAAACTTAAATTAATCTTGTCGAATTTCAAATCTTCCTTTTAGTATTTAATTGCTCCAATTAAATCTAAATCTTCTCATTGTCTTTTGAAACATCATAAAAATTGGCCCTTAGGTGTGCCCTTTTTTTTTGTCCTTTCAATTAATCCTTATATCAAACATCCTAAGTATGTCTTGTTTCGACCTTCAAGACTTAATTTTCAATATCCCAAAATCTCCAATTTCCACATCCTTCTGGGATTCACATTAAAATCACAATATATTGCCTCCCTGCAAATTTGGAAAAACGTTGGTTGGACCGTGTGTTCAGACCGTCGCTACCTACTTGGTCTCGACTTTTTCTACTCAAATTTTGGGAACTTGTTTTGACTATATTTTACTACATAATTATGGAGATTTTTGAAATTTTATTGATTTTAGGTCACCCTAAGGTCGAAAACAAATCTTAATTTCAACATTTCCATTGTCAATTTGGATTTTAAAATAAAGTGGTTCACTATGCATACCCTAATTTTCAAAATTAAATTGGTTTCTTCAATATTTGTTCATTCCAAAATCTCAAAATTTTAATTAAGAGGTTTAATTTGGACAACCCTAATTTTAATTTTGATCTTCCCTCCTTTTAAACTTTTAAAATTAAGAGGTCATTTAAGCAAAGCCCTAATTTTAAATTTTAAATTCTTAGAATATTGCATTATTCTTTCCAATTTCTTTTCCCTAGTGCATGAGTTTTACTACTATTAGTCCTACCTATAGTATCCCCATTAGGAGAAGTTATAGAATTAAGGCTACCCAAGGTTTAATTACCAAAAAAATGGAGCCTAATTTGGCTAGCTTTTTCAATGAGGATATTGTTGCTTATTCCCATCCTTTAGGTATTCCTGTTTATCCTCCTAATAATTGCCACAATGAGGAGGAATCACTAACTAGAGTATCTGTTGACCAATTGGTGAGGATGGAGAATCAATTTGATAATCTTCAACAATGGATCAGTCAAGAATACTCGAAAAGTGAATCTCTCCCATTAACTGAAGGATTAAAAAGAATGATTCAAAGTGATAAACATGGTGTTGATATCTTGCATGGTATTTATCATATTGTTGATTCTAATATAATTCCTATGAAGAGTTGTGCTGAAAACCTAGGTTATACACAACCTCCTAGTCAAATCAACCATTCTATTCCTTTGAGATTTTCCATGACTAGTGTTCCTACCTTCACATCAAACATCATGGCTACCTCTAAACAAAATGCCATACCTACAAATGTTAGTCATGGGGGAAATACCTCTTCCTTCATTCCTCCTACCATGAGTGTTCCCCTTGTTACCTAATCACATTCACCACCTATAAATGTTAGTCAAGGGAGAAAATCCTTTAATCACAATTCCTTCATTCCTCCCATGAGTCTTCCATGTGCTACCCAATCTTCTCCATTACCCACTTATCATAGTGTTCCACCTCCTTATTCTCAACCTCTTCCTTCAATCAATAATGCTACTCCTCCCTCTCAATCCAACATGTCTAATTTTAATCCTTCTACCGAAGCTACAATAAATAGCCTTTCCCAAATAGTATCTTCCTTACAACTACAAATAGCTATGAATCAATCAAAGTATAATGTGCTCACATTTGATGTTGCGAGCCCATTATCTCTTGACATTGTTAGAGATGCCCCTCCTAAACATGTAAAAGTCCCACAATTGGAACTTTATAATGGAAAAGGTGATCCTTTAACTCATGTTAAAAAATTCCAAACTTTGTCTAGTGACTTTTCTCATGATCAAGGGTTGTTAGCAAAATTGTTTACTAGAACATTAAGGGATAGAGCTTTGCAATGGTATTGTTCTTTGCCTCCTATTCTATTACTTCTTTTCAACAACTGGATAATTTTTTTATTCAACAATTTCACAATGTTGGTCCTAAAGTTACTTTGATTGATTAAATGCATTGTAAATAAGGTGTCCAAGAAAAAGTGTCTGATTTTATTAGTAGATATAAGCATTTATATTCTCAAATTTCTTCTCCTGTACCTAATCAAGACATTCAAAAGATTTTCATTACTAATTTACAAAAAGATATTAGAGATAAACTTCATTTAAATGAGTTTACTTCCTTTCCACAGTTATGCGCAGTACTTCACAATTATCATCTGACTGTGAGTCAACTAGAAAAATCATCTCCTTCCATGGCTTCGAGTGATAAGGGTGATGGTGCTCAATAACCATTTGCAAATTTCAAACCAAACAAAGGATTCATCAAATTCAATGACAATAACAACAACATTCAATTCGTAGGTGCTATGAGTGTGCCTCCTTTGTCTAAATTATTTAAAAGAGAAAAAGAGTTTACTGCTTTGAATGAATCTTTGCATAGCATTATGTCTCAGTTAATACAAAGGAATGTGTTAAAACTTCCCCAAATCAAACCAATTGATCCTTCTAAAACAACTTTCCCTTACTTTGATGCTAAATCTTTTTGTCAATATCATGATTAGCCCGGTCATGATACTAAGAAGTGTTTTTCATTGAGAAGTAAGATTCAAGAATTTATTGATAACAATACTATATCTATGGCAGGTGTGAATGATAAAGGAAACAAATCCATAGCTCCTCCTAATTAGAACCTACAAAATTTTACTGATCATTTACCATACCATTCCACTAATGTGATTGAGACTGATCATATATCTTTCTCTCCCAATGACACAACCAATGAATCCAATAACATGGTTAACCTTGTAGATTAAGAAAAACCTCCTAAGGATTTATGCATAAAATTTGATCCTAGTGATACCATTAAGGCACCCGATGGCTGATTATACATAATTGCAAAAATCAAACGTATACCCACTAGAGGAGTCCTTATTGATCCTGCTTGCACGGTTAATGTAATAAATGAAGACTTTATTTTTACTTTGTAGTTGCATCAAGTGATATATGATGATACAAATGTGATAGTGAAATTTTTTGATGGCTTCTCTCATCCTGTTATTGGTTCTATAACACTTCCTATTGATGATGGCACTAAATGCTTAGATGTTAAATTTGCTATCATTCCTACATCTAATCAATTTTGTGTGAAGTTTGGACATCCTTGGCTCTCTTCCATGAAAGCGATCGCTTCTACTATTCACAAGTGTTCAAAATTTCCTCATAATGATAAAATCATAATTGTTAATCATAGCCTATTTCAACCTATAATGAGGCATGGAAAAGTTTCTCTTGATTATTTTTGGTCCGAACAATTCAAGCCTCTTGAACCTAGAAGTGATGCTCTCTTTAGATCATATCAAAATTGGAAAAATAAAAAGTTTTTGTCCTTGAGTAAACCTAGAAATCCAACACTTAGAATTCCTCTTGATGATAATATACCCCTTCTTGAGGATAAGATTTTTCTTCCTCCTAAGGAAAGAAACAATCGTCTTCCCAAATAAGAATCTATTCCTTCTCCTAAAGAGAAGAGTATCCTTTCTCCCAATAAAAGAGATATCCCTCTTCCTAACAAAGTCCCTCTTCCTCCTCCTATGGATGAGTCTCCTCTTCCTCCTAAACAAAAAACTATCCCTCCTAAAGTTAGACCTATCCCTCCTCCTCATGGTTAACCTAGTCTCCTTCCTACACCCCTATTCCTCCTTTATATGGTGCGGTTCCCCCTCCTTCATTTTATAGAGAGAAGCAACTGACCTTCCACCCTAAAAGACCTTAACCCATTCATCCTTCACTAAAAAAAGAGACTAAGCCTATACCTACTTAACCTAATCCTCCTCAACTTTTAGCTAAGGCTATACGAAATCATTGTGCAAGAGATCGCCAATGGATACGTCGTGCTAGAGCTTATGAAGTTTCTTCCCAAACCATTTCTTCTCCTAAAACACCAATAGTTGACAATATTCCATTTTCTCCTAAACAATATGTTCAACCTAATTCTCCAAGATAAAAAATGATTAAAACAAATGATGGTTCAAGTTCTATTCCTACTAGAGCTCCTATTCTTATTAATCTTGATGAAGAAATAGGTGAAAATTTTCTTAATGATGAAAATGTTGATCCTAATATTTTTGATGATGAATATGAATATGTTGATGTTGAAAATGACTTATCTGCAAAATTTTCAAAAGCATTATTCCTAGCTTCTAGTAACAAACAAAGTGACTTACCATTAGAGCATGGTCCTTGTTTGGAACTGGTGATAGCTCCATCTACTATTCTTGATGTGGCTCCTCTTGTGTGTTGTCCACCTTCTCAAAATAGTTATTAGCAAGATCAGGGGGAGGATGATGTGCTTGATTAGCTTCATTAGCATTGTAGACTCTCTCTCTCTCTCCTCTCTTGCTTGTTTGTGACATTCTTCTATTTTTTCTCCCTATTCTTCTATTTGTTGTCCCTAGTGTTGTCTACTTGAGGATGAGGCAAAGCGTTGAGATCTCTTTTTCTCTCTCCCATGTTGACTCAAAAGACATGTGTTCCCTTCTTCCATGGTGTTTTCCTCTCTTTGGGGGATGAGGACGATTGTATGCATATATACATATACATGATATACATGAGTTATCATAAAAAGCATACTAATTCCAAAGTTAGGTGAAACCACCTTGTGTTTTGTGTTTGTGATCATTATCCTTCAATTTTTCCTCTCTTGGGGGATAAATTATTGTGATAGCATGCTTGTCTTCTTTGGATGTATCCCACCCTAAATTAATGACTCCCGATAAGGCGTACACAATTGCTTTAACATGGGGGCATACACTCCACTCATAATTCTATCTTTTGATACTTAAAGTTACTTAACGAACTTTGTCTTTGCTTTATAATTTTTGGTATTCTTTTCATGACTCATAGTAAGAGAACCTTATTAGTTATAGTCATGGTTCTCTCTTTCTCTCATGATCTTCCCTTTTACCTTATCATTGAAGTTATAAGATCCTAAAGTCCACTAGGAGCTTGGTGAATTTTGCGTCCTTGATGTGGTGAAAGTCTTTCAATCTAAATTCCTTGTAATTTACCTATAGTATTTGCATAAGCTCATACTCCTCCTAAAGTGGGGGCTAAATGTAACATCCTAAAATTTCACCCCTCACAATTTTTAACTACATTTGGGTCTTCACCTTAGTGTTTATGCCCCTCAGCCTGATCAAAGACCTGGATATGCTCATGCAAACTAAAAAAAATATTGCAATTCAACCTTGTGCTATGCCCACACCTTGATCCTACCACAAAATAGGGCAGGACTAGGGCATGGTGCCTTGGTCCTCACTAGGACCAAGGTGTGGTGCCCTAGGATCCCCTATTTGGGACTTACCTTTATCCTTTCCCCTTTAACCTAATTCAAATTTGAAGCATAAATTCCCTCCTATGTCGGCTCAAGTCAAAAAATTGGTCAATTAAACCCACTGACAAGTATATAAGAGGGATTTCCGCTCATTTCATATGTAACAAAATTCAATCAAACATCCAAGCATTCAAGAGATCAAGCATTCAATAATTCAAGACAAATTGAGCATTTTCAGTCTTCCTTCAAACTTTGGAGTAGCAATAGAGACAAGATTTCAAGCATTGAAGAGCCGGAGATCAACATTCTACTTCATGAAACCCTAATTCCATGTGGAGGCAAGCAAAACTTTACAAGGAGGTATAAGCAATTCAATTTCATTAAATTTTACATCCCCTCAAAGAGGAGGATTTCTACTTTCAATTCTTTCATTTACATTATTTCAACCACTTGGTTATCTCCAAAACCGAGATTTGATATGAAGACAAACCCCTATTCCCAACATATTTCCCTTTCTTTCTGTGTGCAAGAAATTGGTGCATAGCTACACTTCTAGAATTAAGCTTTATTCATAGAAATGAAAAACCCCTTTTCGACGCACGAAAAGTTCGGAGGACCGATTGAAGGGCACCCGTGTCTGAACACAGGATCTGTAAAACTTTTACTGGATTTCGCAGAGCAGATCTGAATCATCTCAAACTTCTTAGATCTAGGTTGACGACTGAATCTCGAATTTATAGCTTACTATTTTTGCATACTTTGCCTCCATTTTCAACGCTTTATCTTAATTCAATTAATCAACTTACAAAAGAGGGTTAATTACATTCCAATCTACTTAGTATTCAATCCTTGCATTCTTTGGGATTGGATCTAGTAGATTCATCCCGTCTTTTGAATGTAAAGTCCCTCTCAAGTGAAAATTGAACCTTAGTTAAGTTTACATCTTTCTCCCATGTGGCGAATTTGGCTAAGGTTCTCCAATTTTCCACTTTACAAATATAAGTTATACAAGATCAAAATAACAACACAGAGTCTCCAAGAGAGAAATGCAAATGCTACAAATTAAAAATATCATTAGGAGAATGAAAGAGAAGATAGTTGCAAAATGTAATTACAATGCATTAGAATACTAAGACTAGCTAGGAGTCAATATATATTAAAAAGGGGAGAAGAGACAGGTGACAAATATGACCAATGGGAAGACTCCACCATAATAGCCTAAAATAGGCAAGTGTAAATCCCATGGAAGATGTTGACTCCTGGCACCCACTTACACTAATACTCACTTTATTAATCCTAAGAAAGCTTAATTATAATTGTAGGAAAAACCTAGGAATAGGAAAATAAATAACCAACAAGGAAATAAAAACATACACTAACAACCCCCTTAAGTGTATCTTACGTGGGTGAAAAGATGATGGGTCCTAATAAATGAGGTCATGCTAGGTACCCATGTAAAAAGAAATATCTCTGAAGAGAAGAAGCCCCCCTAAGGAAATGAAAAAAAATCCCCCCACAAATGGAGAGAGAACACATGTCCCCCTCCAAGATGGAGAGATAAAAGAGGACTAAGAAGCCCCAATAGTGGACACCTGCTACACCCCTAACAAAGCTTACAAATGAAGTACTTGATCTTAGTGAAGGATTTGGAAAATATGCCTACAATCCAATCTGATTTCAGATAATATATGAGATCACTAATTTTCTCTCGAATCAACTCTTGAATGTAGTGCATGTATATCTCAATGTGTTTGGTCCTCTAATAATGGACCAAATTGTGATAGATTTGTATGGCAAATTGGTTGTCACAAAAGATGATTGTTTGCTTCTAAAAAGCAATGCCAAACTCAATGAGAATATTCTAAAGTCAAATAGCCTCAGTACAAAAACTAATTGCTTCTTTATACTAAGCCTCTATACATGAAAGAGAAATCATAAACTAATTCTTGATCAACCATTAAACTAGACTAAAACCCAAAGAGAAGCAATATCCTAAAGTAGACTTGTGATGTTGAGACTCACCTTACTAATCTAAATGTAGTGAAGAATCCTCTTAACCACTTTTTTATGTATCTCATGGGGCTCTCACATAAATTGAGAGACCATTCCTATAGCATATGAAATGTAAGGTCTCATATGAGTCAATTATATGAGACTACCAACAAGCTATTGATAGAAAGTTCCATTCACCAAAT